>NW_027182884.1:110000-217500 GCF_041146395.1 Eulemur rufifrons
GCTCACTTGGTGTTGCCAATACTTGGTACTGGACCCTGGCAAGAAGCCAGTTTTTTAAGTATCATTCCATGATCCTTTCTCCACTATTTTAAATGACAGAGCACCTTTTGGCAGTTAGCATAAGAATGAGTCGCTGGAAGGGACTTTTTTTGTGGGGTCGGGTGGTGTTTGGGGGTCAGGGCATCTTTCAGTCTGGCGGTTTGTTTTTATTAGGCCCAGAGAGGAGAAGTGGGCATGTGTGTGGCAGGTGAAAAGTGCTGATCCTCTTTCAGTCTTAGGGTGAAAGAGGATCAGCAGTTTTCAGCCCGTTTCTTTAAGAATCCTTTGATTCATCACCTGGCAATCTACCATGGTTCTCTGGACCCCTCAATGCGTGGGACCCTTTAACTGGATACTTCCAAGAATTATGCTGCAGAGCTTTTGAAATAACCACTACGTGGAGAATTATTTGCCAGTTTTTGCAGCACCTTTCACCATAATTGTGACAAGGTTCGTCTCTGCCTCCTTAAACCAAGCTGGCTGCCATGGACAAAACCTAGCTGAGGCCTACCTCACTTGGTATTGCCTATACTTGGTACTGGAGCCTGGCAAGAAGCCAGTCTTTTAAGTATCATTCCACCAACCTTTTTCCATTGTTTTAAAGGCAGAGCACCTTTTGCCAGTTAGCAAATGAGTTGCTGGAGGGCACGTTGTTGTGTGGGGTCAGGTGGTGTGTGAGGGGGCAGGCGCTCTGCCAGTCCAGTGTTTTTTTTTTGTTTTTTTTTTTAATCCTCAGAGAGGAGAAGTTGGCATGTGTGCAGCAGGTGAAAAGTGCGGATCCTGTTTTAGTCTTAGACTGAAACAGGATCCACATTTTCTGCCCATTCCTTTAAGAATCATTTGACTCTTCTTCCGTGAATCCACCATGGTTCTCTATAACCCTCTATGCGTGGCCCCAGGTAACTAGCTGGTTCCAAGAAGTATGCCATAGAGCTTTTGAAATAATCACTACGTGGAGAATTATTTGCCAGTTTTTGCAGCACCTTTCACCATAATTGTGACAAGGTACTTCTCTGCCTCCTTAATCCCAAGATGGCTGCCAGGGAAAAAACTATGCTGAGGCCTAGCTCACTTGGTGTTGCCGATACTTGGTACGGGAGCGTGGAATAAAACCAGTCTTTCAAGTATCATTCCACCATCCTTTTCCATTATTTTAAAAGGCATAGCACCGTTTGCCAGTTAGCATAAGAATGAGTCACTGGAGGGGACGTTTTTGTGTGGGGTCGTGTGGTGTGTGGGGGGGGGCAAGCCCTCTGTCAGTCCAGTGGTTTGTTTTTATTATGCCCAGAGAGGAGAAGTGGGCATGTGTGTGGCAGGTGAAAAGTGCGGATCCTGTTTCAGACTTAGACTGAAACAGGATCCGCACTTTTCAGCCCGTTCCTTTAAGACTCCTTTGATTCATTCTCAATGATGGTGGAATGGTGGTGACCTCCTGGATTTGTGCTCCTGGAGTGGAAGGCATGGGTCTCCCACTGCCCACAACCCTAGAGGTTCACTTCCCCACAAGAACGGTGGTGTGAATCCATGGAGAATCAGCGTGGGACAGAGAGAGAGAGCAAGAAAAGACTGAGGTGATTAGGGAAATAAATCACCAAAATCTGGAGAGTGCGGGATGGCCAATAGAGAAGGGAGCACGGGACAGCTGTACCCACCTCACCAGAGAGTGGGGTGGGTTCAGCCCCACAGGAAAGCATCTTGTTCCCCCTCTGACCTCCACACCCACTCAATTGAGGATCTGCCTGAAGTCGGTGCAGAATCGCCACGGGAGATGTGGGGCTCTGCAGAGAGGAGACATTGGCAGGAGGCATTTTGGACCCTGGAGTGCTGTGCGCAGCTGACGCACCTAGCAACTGTCTCCTATACGCGGGCGGTGGGGCTGCTTTGGTCCCGGCTCTAGCAGATGCCAAACTGCCTCGTATAGGTGGGCGGCTGGATTCTCCCGGTCCCCGGCTCCTCTGGCCTCTGCCGGTCCCTGAGCATTCAACCCCAGTGACAGTGATCTGCAGACGGGCGGCCGCCATTGTCGGGGTCCACAGCCTAAACGCTGAGGAGCGATTGGGTACCGGGTGGCTCCCTGGGCGGCTCCCTTCCCTAGTCCACGGACCCTGACTAGGAGCTCCACCTTTGTGTGAACACTGAGTGGTTCCCCAGTCACGAGAGAGTAGAGCGTGGACCTTGCAGACATTGGGGTGGGGCAGACCATCGCCCGCGGGAACTGCAGTGGCTGGGGCGTTGGGCGAATGAGGGCACCGCTCCACTCTCCCTATCCACTGTCTTTCTCACAGAGAGAGACAGAAGCCACCTCGGGAGAGGAAGAGGGGCAGCCCCCCCAGCGGAGCTAGCAAAATCCTGAACAATATGTGAAGGGCTCCCCCTAGTGACAGAGGAGGCAGCTTACCTGGCACTCACAGTGTGCCCCTATCCAGACTAAAGCTGAAAGAAGGGATCTTAAGGATTCATTCAGATGGGAAGGGCTCAGCGAAGGAACTCTAGGAGTATAAAGAATCAAGCTGAAACCATGCCCTCAAAGAGGATTACTAGTTCTCCACCAATTAACACAAAGCAGATTCCAAATAGCAACATGTCACAGGAAGAATTTCAAACATGGATCATAAATACGCTGAACATTATGCAAGAAAAAATGGATAATCAACACAAAGAAACCACAAAAAAGATCCAGGACTTGGAAGAAAAATTCACCAAAGAAATTGAAATACTGAAGAAAAATCAAACTGAACTCCTGGAAATGAAAAATTTATTCAAGGAGCTACAAAACACAGTGGAAAGTCTCAAGAGCAGGGTAGATCAAACAGAAGAAAGAATCTCAGAGATCGAAGATAACACTTTCCAATTAAATAAGGCAGTCACAGAGTTAAAACAAAGAAACATGAGAAATAATCATAGTCTACAAGAAATGTGGGATTATGTGAAGAAGCCTAACGTGAGAGTTATCGGCATTCCTGAGGGTGAAGAAGACAATAAGCAAGGGTTGAATAAAGTATCTGAAGATATAATTGAGGAAAATTTCCCAGGCCTTGCCAAATCTCTAGATACACAGGTTCAAGAAGCTCAAAGAACCTCTGAGAGATTCATACCAAATAGGAAGACACCACGTCATGTAGTTATCAGACTGACCAAAATATCCACTAACGAGGCCCTTCTTCAATCTGTAAGGAGAAAGAAACAAGTAACATACAAAGGAAAGCCCATCCGAATCACGCCAGATTTCTCAACTGAAACCTTACAAGCAAGAAGAGATTGGAGCCCCATTCTCACTCTTCTGAAACAGAATAATGCCCAGCCTAGAATCCTGTACCCAGATAAGCTCAGTTTTATATATGAAGGTGAAATTAAGACATTCTCAGATAAACAAAAACTCAGAGAATTCACCAAGACAAGAGCAGCTTTCCAAGAAGTATTCAAAACAGAGTTACACGTGGTCCAGCACAAGAAGGACCCTCGAATGTAACACTAATCAAGAGATAAATATGAAAACACAGTTATCATAATGGCTCAAGAGAGAAAACAGATCAATGAAATTCAACCCAACATGAGGAACAGCAATCTGTCTCGCTTATCAGTTCTCTCATTAAATGTGAATGGATTGAATTCCCCACTCAAGAGACATGGACTGGCCCAATGGATAAAAAAGATATAAGCCAAGTATCTGCTGTCTTCAGGAAACTCATCTAACCTGCAAGGATGCATTTAGACTGAAAATAAAAGGGTGGAAATCAATATTCCAAGCAAATGGAACCCAAAAGAAAGCTGGCGTGGCAGTTCTAATCTCCGATAACGTAGTTTTTAAATCAACAAAAGTAAAGAAAGACAAAGATGGTTACTATATACTGGTGAAGGGTACAATTCAACAAGAAGACATAACTATACTTAACATATATGCACCCGATCTAGGTGCACCCAGATTCATAAAGCAAACCCTACTTGATCTGAACCAAATGATAGATAACAACACTTTAGTAGCCAGAGATTTTAACACGCCACTGACAGTTCAAGACAGATCCTCCAAACAAAAAATAAACAAAGAAATATTGGACGTAAATAGAATGCTAGAACAAATGGGCCTGACTGACATCTACAGGACATTCTACCCAAATACCACTGAATATAAGTTCTTCTCATCAGCTCATGGGACATTCTCCAAGATTGACCATATCTTAGGACATAAAGAATGTCTTAAAAAATTTAAAAATATAGAAATAATACCATGCAGCTTCTCGGATCACAGTGGAATAAAAGTAACAATGAACCCTAACAGAAATCCTCATTTCTACTCAAAGTCATGGAAGCTAAATAACCTTCTCCTGAACAATCATTTTATAAATGAAGAAATCAAGTCAGAAATCAAAAGATTCTTTGAATTAAATGACAAAGGAGATACAACTTATCAAAATCTGTGGGACACAGCTAAAGCAGTCCTGAGAGGAAAATTTATTTCCATAAATGCCTATACCAAAAAGACAGAAAACTTACAAATAGACAATCTAATGAATAGACTCAAAGAGCTGGAGAAGAAAGAAGAGACCAAACCCAAACCCAGCAGAAGGAAATTATTAAGATTAAATCAGAACTAAATGAAAAGGACCATAAGGGAGCATAAGGGAGATTAAACCAAACCATAACGGAGATTAATAAAACCAAAAGTTGGTTCTTTGAAAAAATAAACAAAATTGACACACTTCTGGCTAAACTAACCAAGAGCAGAAAAGAAAAATCTCTTATAACCTCGATCAGGAACACGAAAGGAGTAATCACGACTGATGCCACAGAGATACATGATATCATCTATGAATTCTACAAAAATCTTTATGCACACAAATTAGAAAACCTGGAGGAAATGGACAAATTCTTATAAACACACAGCCTTCCCAGGCTCAACCAGGAAGAAATAGAATTCCTGAATAGACCGATATCTAGATCTGAAATTGAAACAGCAATAAAAAACCTTCCCAAAAAGAAAAGCCCTGGACCAGATGGGTTCACACCTGAATTCTATCATACCTACAAAGAAGAACTGGTGCCCATCGTACATAAACTATTCTCCAATATAGAGAAGGATGGGATTCTCCCCAACACTTTTTACCAAGCCAACATAATCCTGATACCAAATCCAGGAAAGGATGCAACTAAAACAGAGAACTATAGACCAATTTCTCTTATGAATATAGATGCAAAAATTCTCAATAAAATTCTAACAAATCGAATCCAAGTGCTTATCAAAAAAATAATCCATCACGACCAAGTGGGCTTCATCCCAGAGATGCAGGGATGGTTTGACATATGGGAATGTAATTCATCACATAAATAGAAGCAAAAATAAAGATCATATGATCCTCTCAATAGATGCAGAGAAAGCATTTGACAAAATTCAACACCCTTTTATGATAAGAACACTTAACAAAATAGGCATAGATGGGGCCTATATAAAAATGATACAAGCCATATACGACAAACCCTCAGCCAACATCATACTGAATGGGGAAAAACTGAAAGCATTCCCACTTCAAACTGGAACCAGACAAGGCTTACCACTGTCCCCATTACTTTTCTACATAGTATTGGAAGTCCTTGCAAGAGCTATCAGGCAAGAGAGCAGAATCAAGGGAGTTGAAATAGGGACAGAAGAGATCAAACTCTCACTCTTTGCTGATGATATGATGTTATATCTATAAAACCCCAAGGTTTCAACCAAGAGACTCCTGGAATTGATCAATGAATTCAGTAAAGTCTCAGGATACAAAATCAATACACACAAATCAGAGGCATTCATATATGCCAATAACAGTCAAATGGAAAACCAAATTAAGGACTCAATACCCTTCAAAATAGCAACAAAGAAAATAAAATACCTAGGAATTTATTTAACTAAGGAGGTAAAGGACCTCTATAGGGAGAACTATGAAACACTGAGGAAGGAAATTGCAGAACATGTAAATAGGTGGAAAACCATACCATGCTCATGGATCGGTAGAATCAACATTGTTAAAATGTCTATACTGCCCAAAGTTATCTACAGATTCAATGCAATCCTTATTAAATTACCAACATCTTTTTTCACAGACATAGAAAAAATAATTTTACGCTTTGTATGGAACCAGGGAAGACCCCGTTTAGCAAAAGCAATCTTAAACAACAAAAACAAAATGGGAAGTATTAATTTGCCAGACTTCAAACTATACTACAAGGCTGTGGTTCTTAAAACAGCCTGGTACTGGCACAAGTGCAGGGACACAGACCAGTGGAACAGAACAGAAAATCCCAATATAAAACCATCCTCATATAGCCATCTAATCTTTGACAAAGCAGACAAAAACATACTCTGGGGAAAAGATTCCTTATTTAATAAATGGTGCTGGGAAAACTGGATATCCACATGTAGAAGACTAAAACAGGACACATAACTCTCACCCCTCACAAAAATCAAATCACAGTGGTTAACAGACTTAAACCTAAGGTCAGAAACTATTAGAATTCTAGAAGAAAATGTAGGAAAGACTCTTACAGACATTGGCCTAGGCAAAGAATTTATGAAGAAGACCCCTAAAGCAATCACAGCAACAACAAAAATAAATAAATGGGACCTGATCAAATTAAAAAGCTTCTGCACAGCCAAAGAAACAGTCACGAGAGTAAATGGACAACCTACAGAATGGGAAAAAATTTTCGCATACTACACATCAGATAAAGGACTGATAACAAGAATCTATTTAGAACTAAGGAAAATCAGTAAGAAAAAATCAAACAACCCTATCAAAAAGTGGGCAAAGGACATAAATAGAAATTTTTCAAAAGAAGATATAAAAATGGCTAACAAACATATGAAAAAGTGTTCAACATCTCTAATCATCAGGGAAATGCAAATCAAAACCACAATGAGATATCACTTAACTCCAGTGGGAATGGCCTTTATCAAAAAGTCCCAAAACTATACATGTTGGTGTGGGTGTGGGGAGATAGGTACATTCATACACTGCTGGTGGGACTGTAAACTAGTGCAGCCCCTGTGGAAAGCAATGTGGAGATACCTTAAACAGATTCAAGTAGACCTACCATTCGATCCAGCAATTCCATTATTGGACATCTACCCAGAAGAACAAAAGTCATTCTATAAAAAAGACACCTGCACCTGAATGATTATAGCAGCACAATTCACAATCACAAAGATGTGGAAACAACCCAAATGCCCATCAATTCATGAATGGATTAGCAAAATGTGGTATATGTATACCATGGAATATTACTCAGCTATTAGAAATAATGGCGATATGGCATCTCTTTGGTTCTCCTGGAGAGAGCTGGATCCCATTCTATTAAGTGAAGTATCCCAAGAATGGAAAAATAAGCACCACATGTACTCACCAGCAAATTGGTTTCCCTGAGTGCACATTTGGGAACAACACCAATTGGGTATCGGACAGAGGTTGGGGCCGGGTGGAAGGGATGGGTGTATACCTACTTGATGAATGTGATGTGCACTGCCTGGGGAATGGACACCCTTCAAGTTCTAACTGGGGGGGATGGGGTGGGGGAGAGGAGGGGTGCACACCTACATGATGAATGTGATGTGCACTGACTAGGGAATGGACAAAATTGAAGCTCAGAATCGGGGGAAAGGGGAGGCATGGGGAATGTATATAGCCTGATCTTTTGTACCCCCATAATGAGCTAACAAACAAACAAACAAACAAAAAAGAATCGTTTGATTCATCAGCTGGGAATACACCATGGTTCTTTAAAGACCTCTATGCGTGGGCCCAGGTAACTGGCTAGTTCCAAGAAGTATGCCACAGAGCTTTTGAAATAACCACTACGTTGAGAATTATTTGCTAGTTTTTGCACCACCTTTCACCATAATTGTGATAAGGTTCGTCCGTGCCTCCTTCAACCCAAGATGGCTGGGGCGGACAAAACTATGCTGAGGCCTAGTTCACTTGGTGTTGCCGATAGTTGGTACTGGAGCCTGGCAAGAAGCCATGCTATTAAGAGTCATTCCACCATCCTTTCTCCATCATTTTAAAAGGCAGAACACCTTTTTCCAGTTATCATAAGAATGAGTTGCTGGAGGGGACGTTTTTGAGTGGGGTCGGGTGGTGCGTTGAGGGGAAGGCTCTCTGTCTGTCTGGTGGTTTGTCTTTATTATGCCCAAAGAGGAGAGGTGGGCATGTGTGTGGCAGGTGAAAAGTACGGATCCTGTTTCAGTCTTAGACTGAAACAGGATCCGCACTTTTCAGCCAGTTCCTTTACGAATCCTTTGATTCATCAGCTGGGAATCCACCATGGCTGTCGAGACCCCTCTATGTGTGGGCCCAGGTAACTGGCTAGTTCCAAGATGTATGCCGTAGAGCTTTTGAAATAACCACTACGTTGAGAATTGTTTGCCAGTTTTTGCAGCACCTTTGACCATAATTGTGATAAGGTTCATCTGTGCCTCCTTAAACCCAAGCAGGCTGCCACGGACAAAACTATGCTGAGGCCTAGCTCCCTTGGTGTACCGATACATTTTACTGGAGCCTGGCAAGAAGCCATTTTTTTTAAGTACAATTCCACCGTCTTTTCTCCATTATTTTAAAAGGCAGTGCACCTTTAGCCAGTTAGCATAAAGATGAGTCACTGGAGCGGCTTTTTGTGTGGGGTTGGGTGTGTGTGGGAGGGCAGGCCCTCTGTCAGTCCGGTGGTTTGTTTTTATTATTCCCAGAGAGGAGAAGCGGGCATGTATGTGGCAGGTGAAAACTTTGGATCCTGTTTCAGTCTGAAACAGTATCTCCGCTTTTGAGCCTGTTCCTTTTGGAATCCTTTAATTCATCAGTTGGGAATCCACCATGGTTCTCTAGACCTCCCTGAGCGTGGGCCCAGGTAACTGGCTAGTTCCAAGAAGTATGCCGCAGAGCTTTGGAAATAACCACTACATTGAGTATTATTTGCCAGTTTTTGCAGCAACTTTCACAATGATTGTGAAAAGGTTAGGCAGTGCATCCTGAAACCCAAGCTGGCTTCCACAGAAAAAACTACGGTTAGGCCAATCTCCCTTGGAGTTGCCGATAATTGGTACTGGTCCGTGGCAAGAAGCCATTCCTTTAAGTATCATTCCACCTTCCTTTCACAACTATTTTAAAAGGCAGAGCACCTATTGCCATTTAGCTTAAGGATGAGTCGCTGGAGGAAACGTTTTTGTGTGGGGTGGGAGAGGCAGAGCCAGGCCCTCTGTCAGTCCAGTGGTTTGTTTTTATTATCCCCGGAGAGGAGAAGTGGACATGTGTGTGGCAAGTGAAAAGTGTGGATCCTGTTTCAGTCTTAGACTGATACAGGATCGGCACTTTTCATCCTGTTCCTTTAAGAATCCTTTGCTTCATCAGCTGGGAATCCACCATAGTTCTCTACACCCCACTATGTGTGGGCCCACTTAACAGGCTAGTTCAAAGAAGTATGCCACAGAGCATTTGAAATAACCACTACCATGGAAATTATTTGCCAGCTTTTCCAGCACTTTTACCATAATTTTGATAAGGTTCATTTGTGCTTCCTTAAACCCTAGATGGCTTCCATGGACAAACCTATACTGAGGGTTCTCTCGCTTGGTGTTGCCAATACTTGGTATGGGAGTCTGACAAGAATCCAGTCTTTTAATTATCATTGCACCATCCTTTCTCCCTTATATTAAAAGGTGAGCAACTTTCGGCAGTTAGCATAAGGATGAGTCAACGGAGGGGATGTTTTTGGGTGGGATCGGGGTGGTTTGGGGGACAGTCCCTCTGTCAGTCTGGTTGTTTGTGTTTATTATGCCCAGACAGGGAAGTGGATATATTTGTGGCAGGTGAAATGTGCAGATCCTGTTTCAGTTAGACTGAAACAGTATCCGCACTTTTCAGCTGGTTCCATTAAAAATCCTTTGATTCATCAGCTGGGAATCCACCATGGTTCCTTAGAACCCTCCATGCATGGGCCCATGAACTGGCCTGTACCAAGATGTATGCTGCACAGCTTTTGAGATAAACACTACGTGTAGAATTATTTGCCAGTTTCTGCAGCACATATCACCATAATTGTGATAAGGATCGTCTGTGCCTCCTTAAACACAAGATGGCTGCCACGGAGAAAACTATGCTGAGGCCTAGGTCACTTGGATTTCACGACACTTGTTACTGGAGGCTGGAAGGAGGCCATTCTTTTAAGTATCATTCCACCATACTTTCCCCATTATTTTAAAATGCACGGAAACCTTTGCAAGTTAGCATAATAATTAGTAGCTGGAGGGGACATTTTTATTTGTGGGGTAGGTGTGGGTGGGGGGCGCAGGCCCTCTGTCAGTTCTCTGGATTGTTTTTATTTTCCCCAGACCGGAGAAGTGGGCATGTGTGTGGCAGGTGAAAAGTTCGGATCCCGTTTCTGTCTTAGACTGAAACAGAAACCGCACTTTTCACCCCGTTCCATTAAGAATCCCTTGCTTCATCAGCTGGGAATCCACCATGGGCCTCTAGACTGCTCTATGCGTGGGCCCAGTTAACTGGCTAGTTCAAAGAATTATGCCGCAGAGCTTTTCAAGTAACCACTACCATGAGAATTACTTGACCGCTTTTGCAGCACCTTTCACCATAATTGTGATAAGGTTCATCTGTGCCTCCTTAAACCCAAGATGGCTGCCAGGGACAAACGTGTGCTGAGGCCTAGGTGACTTGCTGTTGCGAATACTTGGTATGGGAGTCTGGCAATAAGCCAGTCTTTTAGGTATAATTCCACCATTCTATCTCCATTATTTTAAAAGGCAGAGGACGTATTGCCAGATAGCATAAGGATCAGTCGCTGGAGGGCACGATTTTGTGTGGGGTGGTGGGGGGCGGGGGCAGGCCATCTGTCAATCCGATGGGTTGTTTTTGTTATCCCTAGAGAGGAGAAGTGGGCATGTGTGTTGCAGGCAAAAAGTCAGAATCCTGTTTCAGTCAGGATCTGCACTTTTCAGCCTGTTCCTTTAAGAATCCTTAGATTCATCACCTTGGAATCCACCATGGTTCTCTAGACCCCTCTATGCGTGGGCCCAGGTAATTGGCTTCTTCCAAGAAGTATGCCACAGAGCTTTTGAATTAAACAGTACGTTGAGAATTATTTGCCGGGTTTTCAGCACGTTTCACCATAATTATGATAAAGTTTGTATGTGCCTCCTTAAACCCAACATGGCTGCCACGGGCATAACTATGCTGAGGCGTAGCTGACTTGGTGTTGCCTATTTTTGTTAGTGGAGACTGACAAGAAGCCATTCTTCTAAGTATCACTCCACCGTCCTTTCTCCATTGTTTAAAAATGCAGGGAAATTTTGCAAGTTAGCATAATAATTAGTAGCTGGAGGGGAATTTTTTGGGGGGGGATCTGCGTGGGTGGAAGGGGGGCAGGCCCTTTGTCAGTTCGCTGGTTTGTTTTTATTATCCCCAGAGAGGAAAAGTGGGCATGTGTGTGGCAGGTGAAAAGTGTGCGTCCTGTTTCAGTCTTAGACAGACAGAGGATCTGCACTTTTCACCCCGTTCCATTAAGAATCCTTTGCTTCATCAGCTGGGAATCCACCATGGTTCTCTAGACCCCTCTTTTAGTGCACACAGAAAACTGCCTGGTTCCAAGAAGTTTTCCTCAGAGCTTTTGAAATAACCACTACTATGGAAATTATTTGCCAGCTTTTCCAGCACTTTTACCATAATTTTGATAAGGTTCATCTGTGCTTCCTAAAACCCTAGATGGCAGCCACGGACAAACCTATGCTGACACCTAGGTCACTTCCTGTTGCCAATAATTGGTATGGGAGTCTGGCAAAAGGCCAGTATTTTAAGTATAATTCCACCATCCTATCTTCATTATTTTAAAACGCAGAGGACCTTTCGCCAGATAGCATAAGGATGAGTCGCTGGAGGGGACCTTTTTGTGTACAGTGTTGGGGGGCGGGGGAGGACATCTGTCAATCCGATTGATTGATTTATTATCCCTAGAGAGGAGAAGTGGGCATGTGTGTTGCAGGCAAAAAGTGCATATAGTGTTTCAGTCTCAGACTGAAACAGAATCCGCACTTTTCAGCCTGTTCCTTTAAGAATCCTTTGATTCATCACCTGGGAATCCATCATGGTTCTCTAGACCCCTCTATGCGTGGGCCCAGAAAACTGCCGGGTTCCAAGAAGTATTCCACAGAGCTTTTGAAAAAACCACTACGTTGAGAATTATTTGCCAGGTTTTGCAGCACCTTTCATCATAATTGTCATAAGGTTTGTCTCGAGATGGCTGCCATGGACAAAACTATGCTGAGGCCGAGCTCACTTTGTGTGGCCGATCCTTGGTACTGGAGACTGGAAAGAATACATTCTTTTAAGTATCATTTCACCATCCTTCTCCACTATTTTAAAAGTCAGAGCACCTTTTGGCAGTTAGAATAACAAGGAGTCGCTGGACGGGAAGTTTTTATGTGGGGTCTGGGGGCTGGTTCGGCAAGCCCTCCGCCAGTTCTGTGGTTTCTTTTTATTATCCCCAGAGAGGAGAAGTGGGCATGTGTTTGGCAGGTGAAAAGTGCAGATCCTGTTTCAGAGTATGAAACAGGATCCGCATGTTCATCCTGTTCCTTTAAGAATCCTTTGCTTCATCAGCTGGGAATCCACCATAGTTCTCTACACCGCACTATGCGTGGGCCCAGTTAACTGGCTAGTTCAAAGAAGTATGCTGCAGAGCTTTTGAAATAAACACTACCATGAGAATTATTTAACAGCTTTCGCAGCACCTTTTATTATAATTGTTATAAGGTTCATCTGTGTCTCCTTAAACCCAAGATGGCTGCCATGGACAAACCTATGCTGAGGCCTACGTCACTTGCTGTTGCCAATACTTGGTATGGGAATCTGGCAATAAGCCAGTCTTTTAGGTATAATTCTACCATCCTATCTCCAGTTTTTTAAAAGGCTTATGACCTTTCACCAGATAGCATAAGGACGAGTCGCTGGAGCAGACTATTTTGTGTGGGGTGGTGGGGGCCGGGGGCAGGGCATCTGTAAATCCGATGGGCTGTTTTTGTTATCCCTAGAGATGAGAAGGGCGAATGTGTGTTGCAGGCAAAATGTGCGGATCCTGTTTCACACTTAGACTGAAACAGGATCTGCACTTTTGAGCCTGTTCCTTTAAGAATCCTTTGATTCATCACCTGGGAATCCACCATGGTTCTCTAGACCTCTCTTTGCATGGGCACAGGTAACTGGCTTGTTCCAAGAAGTATGCGACAGAGCTTTTGAATTAACCAGTACTTTTAGAATTGTCAGGTTTTTAGCATGTTTAACCGTAATTGTGATAACGTTTGAATGTGCCTTCTTAAACCCAAGATGGCTGAAACGGATATAAATATGCTGAGGCATAGCTGACTTGTGGATGCCTATTTTTGTTAGTGGAGACTGACAAGAAGACATTCTTCTAAGTATCATCCCACCATCATTTTTCCATTGCGTAAAAATGGAGGGAAATTTTGCAAGTTAGTATTATAATTAGATGTAGGGTACGTATTTTTTTTTCTTTTTTTGTGGGGTAGGAGTGGATGGGCGTTTCAGGCCCTCTGTGAGTTCGCTGGTTTTCTTTTATTATCCCCAGAGAGGAGAAGTGGGCATGTGTTTGGCAGGTGAAAAGTGTGGATTCTATTTCAGACAATTAAACAGGATCCACATGGTCATCCCATTCCTTTAAGAATCCTTTGCTTCATCAGCTGGGAATCCACCATGGTTCTATATACTCCTCTATGCGTTGGCACAGGTAACTGGCTTGTTCCAAGAAGTATGCCGCAGAGCTTTTCAATTAACCAGTACGTTGAAAATTATTTGCAGGTTTTCAGCATTTCACCCTAATTGTAATAACGTTTGTATGTGCCTCCTGAAACCCAAGATGGCTGCCACGGACATAACTATGCTGAGGTGTAGCCGACTTGGTGTTGCCTATTTTTGTCAGCGGAGACTAACAAGAAGCCATTCTAAGTATAAGCCCACCGTCATTTTTCCATTGTTAAAAAATGCAGGGAAATTTTGCAAGTTAGCTGTATAATTAGTAGCTGGAGGGTACGTTTTTTTTTTTTTTCGTCGGGTCGGTGTCGATGGGGGGGTCAGGCCCTCTATAAATTTGCTGGTTTGTTTTTATTATCCCCAGAGAGGGGAAGTCGGCATTTGATGGCAGCTGAAAAGTGCGGATACTCTTTCAGAGAATTAAACAGCATTCGCATGGTCATCCCGTTCCTTTAAGAATCCTGGAAGGGCGTGGTGGCTCACGCCTGTAATCCTAGCACTCTGGGAGGCCGAGGCGGGTGGATTGCTCGAGGTCAGGAGTTCGAGACCAGCCTGAGCAAGAGCGAGACCCCGTCTCTACTAAAAATAGAAAGACATTATATGGACAACTGAAAATCTATATAGAAAAAATTACCCGGGCATAGTGGCGCATGCCTGTAGTCCCAGCTACTCGGGAGGCTGAGGCAGTAGGATCGTTTAAGCCGAGGAGTCTGAGGTTGCTGTGAACTAAGCTGACGCCACGGCACTCACTCTAGCCTGGGCAACAAATTGAGACTCTGTCTCAACAAAAAAAAAAAAAAAAAAAAAAAAAAAAAAAGAATCCTTTGCTTGATCAGCTGGGAATACACCATGGTTCTATATACTCCTCTATGCGTGGGCACAGGTACCTGGCTTGTTCCAAGAAGTATGCCGCAGAGCTTTTCAATTAACCACTACGTTGAAAATTATTTGCAGGTTTTCAGCGTTTCACCATAATTGTGATAAGGTTTGTATGTGCCTGCTGAAACCCAAGATGGCTGCTACGGACATAACTATGCTGAGGCGTAGCTCACTTGGTGTTTCCTATTTTTGTCAGTGGAGACTGACAAGAAGCCATTCTTTTAAGTATAATCCCACCATGATTTTTCCATTGTTTAAAAATGCAGGGAAATTGTGCAAGTTAGCATTATAATTAGTAGCTGGAGGGTACTTTTTTTTTTTTGTGGTGTCGGTGTGGATGGGGGTGCAAGGCCCTCTAGATGTTCGCTGGTTTGCGTTTATTATCCCCAGAGAGGAGAAGTGGGCATGTTGTTGGCAGGTGAAAAGTGCGGATTCTGTTTCAAAGAATTAAACAGGATCCGCATGGTCATCCGCTTCCTTTAAGAATCCTTTGCTTCATCAGCTGGGAAACCACCATGGTTCTATATACTCCCGTATGGGTGGGCACAGGTGACTGGCTTGTTCCAAGAAGTATGCCACAGAGGTTTTCAAATAAAAAGTACATTGAAAATTATTTGCAGGTGTTCAGCGGTTCATCATAATTGCGACAACGTTTGTATGTGCCTTGAAACCCAAGATGGCTGCCACAGACATAACTATGCTGAGGCGTAGCTGACTTGGTTTTACCGATTTTTGTTAGTGGAGACTGACAAGAAGCCATTCTTCTAAGTATCATCCCACCACCATTTTTGCATTGTTTTAAAATGCAGGGAAATTTTGCAAGTTAGCATTATAATTAGTGGCTGGAGGGTACGGTTTATTTTTGTGTGTGGTCGATGTGGATGGGGGGTTCAGGCCCTCTGTCAGTTCGCTGGTTAGTTTTTATTATCCCCAGAGAGGAGAAGTGTGCATGTGTTTGGCAGGTGAAAAGGGCGGATTCTGTTTCAGAGAATTAACGATGATCCCCATGGTCATCCCGTTCCTTTAATAATCCTTTACTTCATCAGCTGGAAATCCACCATGGTTCTATATACTCCTCTTTGCGTGGGAACAGGTAACTGGCTTGTTCCAAGAAGTATGCCGTAGAGCTTTTCAATTAACCACTACGTTGAAAATTATTTGCAGGTGTTCAGGGTTTCACCATAATTGTGATAACGTTTGTTTGTGCCTCCTGAAACCCAAGAAGGCTGCGACGGACATAACTATGCTGAGGAGTAGCTGACTTGGTGTTGCCTATTTTTGTTAGTGGAGACTGACAAGAAGCCATTCTTCTAAGTATCATCCCACCACCATTTTTCCATTGTTTTAAAATGCAGGGAAATTTTGCAAGTTAGCATTATAATTAGTAGCTGGAGGGTACTTTTGTTTTTGTGGGGTCGCTCAGGATGGGTGTTCAGGCCCACTGTCAGATCGCTGGTTTGTTTTTATTATCGCCAGAGAAGAGTAGTGGGCATGTGTTTGGCAGGTGAAAAGCGCGGATTCTGTTTCAGAGAATTAAACAGGATCCACATGGTCATCTCATTCCTTTAAGAATCCTTTGCTTCATCAGCTGGGATTCCACCATGTTTCTATATACTCCTCTATGCGTGGGCACAGGTACCTGGCTTGTTCCAAGAAGTATGCTGGAGAGTTTTCAAATTAACCAGTACGTTGAAAATTATTTGCAGGTTTTCAGCGTTTCACCATAATTTTGATAACGTTTGTATGTGCCTCCTGAAACCCAAGAAGGCTGCAATGGACATAACTATGCTGAGGAGTAGCTGACTTGGTGTTGCCTATTTTTGTTAGTGGAGACAGACAAGAAGCCATTCTTCTCAGTATCATCCCACCACCATTTTTCCATTGTTTTAAAATGCAGGGAAATTTTGCAAGTTAGCATTATAATTAGTAGCTGGAGGGTACGGTTTTTTTTTGTGTAGTCGATGTGGATGGGGGGGTCAGGCCCTCTGTCAGTTCGCTGGTTAGTTTTTATTATCCCCAGAGAGGAGAAGTGGGCATGTGTTTGGCAGGAGAAAAGGGCGGATTCTGTTTCAGAGAATTAACGATGATCCCCATGGTCATCCCGTTCCTTTAATAATCCTTTACTTCATCAGCTGGAAATCCACCATGGTTCTATATACTCCTCTTTGCGTGGGAACAGGTAACTGGCTTGTTCCAAGAAGTATGCTGCAGAGCTTTTCAATTAACCACTACGTTGAAAATTATTTGCAGGTGTTCAGCGTTTCACCATAATTGTGATAACCTTTGTTTGTGCCTCCTGAAAACCAGGAAGGCTGCGACGGACATAACTATGCTGAGGAGTAGCTGACTTGGTGTTGCCTATTTTTGTTAGTGGAGACTGACAAGAAGCCATTCTTCTAAGTATCATCCCACCACCATTTTTCCATTGTTTTAAAATGCAGGGAAATTTTGCAAGTTAGCATTATAATTACTAGCTGGAGGCTACGGTGTTTTTTTTTTTTTTTCCTGTGGGGTCGGTGTGGATGTGTTGGTCAGGCCCTCTGTCAGTTCGCTGGTTTGTTTTTATTATCCCCAGAGAGGAGAAGTGGGTATTAGTATGGCAGGTGAAAACTGCGGATCTGTTTCAGAGAATTAAACAGGATCCGCATGGTAATCCTGTTCCTTTAAGAATCCTTTGCTTCATGAGCTGGGAATCCACCATGGTTCTATATACTTCTCTATGCGTGGGCACAGGAAACTGGCTTGTTCCAAGAAGTATGCCTCAGAGCTTTTCAATTAACCAGTATGTTCAAAATCCTTAGCAGGTTTTCAGCGTTTCACCATAATTGTGATAACGTGTGTATGTGCCTACTGAAACCAAATATGGCTGATACGGATATAACGATGCTGAGGCGTAGCTGACTTGGTGTTGCCTATTTTTGTCAGTGGAGACTGACAAGAAGCCATTCTTCTAAGTATCATCCCACCATCATTTCTCCATTGTTTAAAAATGCAGGGAAATTTTGCAAATTGGCATTATAATTAGTAGCTGGAGGGTACTTTTTTTTTTGTGGGGTCGGTCAGGATGGGTGTTCAGGCCCTCTGTCAGATTGCTGGTTTGTTTTTATTATCCCCAGAGAAGAGTAGTGGGCATGTGTTTGGCAGGTGAAAAGCGCGGATTCTGTTTCAGAGAATTAAACAGGATCCGCATGGTCATCTCATTCCTTTAAGAATCCTTTGCTTCATCAGCTGGGATTCCACCATGTTTCTATATACTCCTCTATGCGTGGGCACAGGTACCTGGCTTGTTCCAAGATTTATGCTGGAGAGTTTTCAAATTAACCAGTACGTTGAAAATTATTTGCAGGTTTTCAGCGTTTCACCATAATTTTGATAACGTTTGTATGTGCCTCCTGAAACCCAAGAAGGCTGCAACGGACATAACTATGCTGAGGAGTAGCTGACTTGGTGTTGCCTATTTTTGTTAGTGGAGACAGACAAGAAGCCATTCTTCTAAGTATCATCCCACCACCATTTTTCCATTGTTTTAAAATGCAGGGAAATTTTGCAAGTCAGCATTATAATTAGTAGCTGGAGGGTACGGTTTTTTTTTTGAGTGTGGTCGATGTGGATGGGGGGGTCAGGCCCTCTGTCAGTTCGCTGGTTAATTTTTATTATCCCCAGAGAGGAGAAGTGGGCATGTGTTTGGCAGGTGAAAAAGGCGGATTCTGTTTCAGAGAATTAACGATGATCCCCATAGTCATCCCGTTTCTTTAATAATCATTTACTTCATCAGCTGGAAATCCACCATGGTTCTATATACTCCTCTTTGCGTGGGAACAGGTAACTGGCTTGTTCCAAGGAGTATGCCGCAGAGCTTTTCAATTAACCAATACGTTGAAAATTATTTGCAGGTGTTCAGCGTTTCACCATAATTGTGATAACGTTTGTTTGTGCCTCCTGAAACCCAAGAAGGCTGCGACGGACATAACTATGCTGAGGAGTAGCTGACTTGGTGTTGTCTATTTTTGTTAGTGGAGACTGACAAGAAGCCATTCTTCTAAGTATCATCCCACCACCATTTTTCCATTGTTTTAAAATGCAGGGAAATTTTGCAAGTTAGCATTATAATTAGTAGCTGGAGGGTACGGTTTTTTTTTTTTGTGTGGTCGATGTGGATGGGGGGGTCAGGCCCTCTGTCAGTTCGCTGGTTAGTTTTTATTATCCCCATAGAGGATAAGTGGGCATGAGTTTGGCAGGTGAAAAGGGCGGATTCTGTTTCAGAGAATTAACAATGATCCCCATGGTCATCCCGTTCCTTTAATAATCCTTTACTTCATCAGCTGGAAATCCTCCATGGTTCTATATACTCCTCTTTGCGTGGGAACAGGTAACTGGCTTGTTCCATGAAGTATGCCGCAGAGCTTTTCAAATAACCACTACGTTGAAAATTATTTGCAGGTGTTCAGCGTTTCACCATAATTGTGATAACGTTTGTTTGTGCCTCCTGAAACCCAAGAAGGCTGAGACGGACATAACTATGCTGAGGAGTAGCTGACTTGGTGTTGCCTATTTTTGTTAGTGGAGACTGACAGGAAGCCATTCTTCTAAGTATCATCCCACCACCATTTTTCCCTTGTTTTAAAATGCAGGGAAATTTTGCAAGTTAGCATTATAATTAGTAGCTGGAGGGTACGGTTTTTTTTTTGTGTGTGTGTGTGGTCGATGTGGATGTGTTGGTCAGGCCCTCTGTCAGTTCGCTGGTTTGTTTTTATTGTCCCCAGAGACGAGAAGTGGGTATTAGTATGGCAGGTGAAAACTGCGGATCTGTTTCAGAGAATTAAACAGGATCCGCATGGTAATCCTGTTCCTTTAAGAATCCTTTGCTTCATGAGCTGGGAATCCACCATGGTTCTATATACTTCTCTATGCGTGGGCACAGGAAACTGGCTTGTTCCAAGAAGTATGCCTCAGAGCTTTTCAATTAACCAGTATGTTGAAAATCCTTTGCAGGTTTTCAGCGTTTCACCATAATTGTGATAACGTGTGTATGTGCCTACTGAAACCAAATATGGCTGCTACGGACATAACTATGCTGAGGCGTAGCTGACTTGGTGTTGCCTATTTTTGTTAGTGGAGCCTGACAAGAAGCCATTCTTCTAAGTATCATCCCACCATCATTTCTCCATTGTTTAAAAATGCAGGGAAATTTTGCAAATTGGCATTATAATTAGTAGCTGGAGGGTACTTTTTTTTTTTGTGGGGTCGGTCAGGATGGGTGTTCAGGCCCTCTGTCAGATCGCTGGTTTGTTTTTATTATCCCCAGAGAAGAGTAGTGGGCATGTGTTTGGCAGGTGAAAAGTGCGGATTCTGTTTCAGAGAATTAAACAGGATCCTCATGGTCATCTCATTCCTTTAAGAATCCTTTGCTTCATCAGCTGGGATTCCACCATGTTTCTATATATTCCTCTATGCGTGGCCACAGGTACCTGGCTTGTTCCAAGAAGTATGCTGGAGAGTTTTCAAATTAACCAGTACGTTGAAAATTATTTGCAGGTTTTCAGCGTTTCACCATAATTTTGATAACGTTTGTATGTGCCTCCTGAAACCCAAGAAGGGTGCGACGGACATAACTATGCTGAGGAGTAGCTGACTTGGTGTTGCCTATTTTTGTTAGTGGAGACAGACAAGAAGCCATTCTTCTAAGTACCATCCCACCACCATTTTTCCATTGTTTTAAAATGCAGGGAAATTTTGCAGGTTAGCATTATAATTAGTAGCTGGAGGCTACGGTGTTTTTTTTTTTTTTTTTCCCCTGGGGTCGGTGTGGATGTGTTGGTCAGGCCCTCTGTCAGTTCGCTGGTTAGTTTTTATTATCCCCAGAGAGGAGAAGTGGGCATGTGTTTGGCAGGTGAAAAGGGCGGATTCTGTTTCAGAGAATTAACGATGATCCCCATGGTCATCCCGTTCCTTTAATAATCCTTTACTTCATCAGCTGGAAATCCACCATGGTTCTATATACTCCTCTTTGCGTGGGAACACGTAACTGGCTTGTTCCAGGAAGTATGCCGCAGTGCTTTTCAATTAATCAGTACGCTGAAAATTATTTGCAGGTGTTCAGCGTTTCACCATAATTGTGATAACGTTTGTTTGTGCCTCCTGAAACCCAAGATGGCTGCCACGAACATAACTATGCTGAGGCGTAGCTGACTTGGTTTTGCCTATTTTTGTTAGTGGAGACTGACAAGAATCCATTCTTCTAAGTATCATCTCACCATCATTTTTCCATTGTTTAAAAATGCAGGAAAATTTTGCAAGTTAGCATTATAATTAGTAGCTGGAGGCTACGGTGTTTTTTTTTTTTTTCCTGTGGGGTCGGTGTGGATGTGTTGGTCAGGCCCTCTGTCAGTTCGCTGGTTTGTTTTTATTATCCCCAGAGAGGAGAAGTGAGTATTAGTATGGCAGGTGAAAACTGCGGATCTGTTTCAGAGAATTAAACAGGATCCGCATGGTAATCCCGTTCCTTTAAGAATCCTTTGCTTCCTTAGCTGGGAATCCACCATGGTTCTATATACTCCTCTTTGCGTGGGAACAGGTAACTGGCTTGTTCCAAGAAGCATGCCGCAGAGCTTTTCAATTAACCACTACGTTGAAAATTATTTACAGGTGTTCAGCGTTTCACCATAATTGTGATAACGTTTGTTTGTGCCTCCTGAAACCCAAGAAGGCTGCGACGGACATAACGATGCTGAGGCGTAGCTGACTTGGTGTTGCCTATTTTTGTTAGTGGAGACTGACAAGAAGCCATTCTTCTAAATATCATCCCACCACCATTTTTCCATTGTTTTAAAATGCAGGGAAATTTTGCAAGTTAGCATTAAAATTAGTAGCTGGAGGGTACGGTTTTTTTTTTGTGTGTGGTCGATGTGGATGGGGGGGTGAGGCCCTCTGTCAGTTCACTGGTTAGTTTTTATTATTCCCAGAGAGGAGAAGAGGGCATGTGTTTGGCAGGTGAAAAGTGCGGATTCTGTTTCAGAGAATTAAACAGGATCCGCATGTTAATCCCTTTCCTTTAAGAATCCTTTGCTTCATGAGCTGGGAATCCACCATGATTCTATATACTTCTCTATGCGTGGGCACAGGAAACTGGCTTTTTCCAAGAACTATGCCTCAGAGCTTTTCAATTAACCAGTATGTTGAAAATCCTTTTCAGGTTTTCAGCGTTTCACCATAATTGTGATAACGTGTGTATGTGCCTACTGAAACCAAATATGGCTGCTACGGACATAACTATGCTGAGGCGTAGCTGACTTGGTGTTGCCTATTTTTGTCAGTGGAGACTGACAAGAAGCCATTCTTCTAAGTATCATCCCACCATCATTTCTCCATTGTTTAAAAATGCAGGGAAATTTTGCAAATTGGCATTATAGTTAGTAGCTGGAGGGTACTTTTTTTTTTGTGGGGTCGGTGAGGATGGGTGTTCAGGCCCTCTGTGAGATCGCTGGTTTGTTTTTATTATCCCCAGAGAAGAGTAGTGGGCATGTGTTTAGCAGGTGAAAAGTGCGGATTCTGTTTCAGAGAATTAAACAGGATCCGCATGGTCATCTCATTCCTTTAAGAATCCTTTGCTTGATCAGCTGGAATTCCACCATGTTTCTATATACTCCACTATGCGTGGGCACAGGTACCTGGCTTGTTCCAAGAAGTATGCTGGAGAGTTTTCAAATTAACCAGTACGTTGAAAATTATTTGCAGGTTTTCAGCGTTTCACCATAATTGTGATAACGTTTGTATGTGCCTCCTGAAACCCAAGAAGGCTGCGACGGACATAACTATGCTGAGGAGTAGTTGACTTGGTGTTGCCTATTTTTGTTAGTGGAGCCTGACAAGAAGCCATTCTTCTAAATATCATCCCACCACCATTTTTCCATTCTTTTAAAATGCAGGGAAATTTTGCAAGTTAGCATTATAATTAGTAGCTGGAGGGTACTTTTTTTTTTGTGTTGTCGATGTGGATGGGGGGGTCAGGCCCTCTGTCAGTTCACTGGTTAGTTTTTATTATCCCCAGAGAGGAGAAGTGGGCATGTGTTTGGCAGGTGAAAATGGCGGATTCTGTTTCAGAGAATTAACGATGATCCCCATGGTCATCCCGTTCCTTTAATAATCCTTTACTTCATCAGCTGGGCATCCACCATGATTCTATATACTCCTCTATGCGTGGGCACAGGAAACTGTCTTGTTCCAAGAAGTATGCCTCAGACCTTTTCAACTAACCAGTATGTTGAAAATCCTTTGCAGGTTTTCAGCGTTTCACCATAATTGTGATAACGTGTGTATGTGCCTACTGAAACCAAATATGGCTGCTACGGACATAACTATGCTGAGGCGTAGCTGACTTGGTGTTGCCTATTTTTGCCAGTGGAGACTGACAAGAAGCCATTCTTCTAAGTATCATCCCACCATCATTTCTCCATTGTTAAAAATGCACGGAAATTTTGCAAATTGGCATTATAATTAGTAGCTGGAGGGTACCTTTTTTTTTGTGGGGTCGGTCAGGATGGGTGTTCAGGCTCTCTGTCAGATCGCTGGTTTGTTTTTATTATCCCCAGAGAAGAGTAGTGGGCATGTGTTTGGCAGGTGAAAAGTGCGGATTCTGTTTCAGAGAATTAAACAGGATCCGCATGGTGATCTCCTTCCTTTAAGAATCCTTTGCTTCATCAGCTGGGATTCCACCATGTTTCTATATACTCCTCTATGCGTCGGCACAGGTACCTGGCTTGTTCCAAGAAGTATGCTGGAGAGTTTTCAAATTAACCAGTACGTTGAAAATTATTTGCAGGTGTTCAGCGTTTCACCATAATTGTGATAACGTTTGTTTGTGCCTCCTGAAACCCAAGAAGGCTACGACGGACATAACTATGCTGAGGAGTAGCTGACCTGGTGTTGCCTATTTTTGTTAGTGGAGACAGACAAGAAGCCATTCTTCTAAGTATCATCCCACCACCATTTTTCCATTGTTTTAAAATGCAGGGAAATTTTGCAAGTTAGCATTATAATTAGTAGCTGGAGGGTACGGTGTTTTTTTTTTTTTTCCTGTGTTGTCAGTGGGGATGTGTTGGTCAGGCCCTCTGTCAGTTCGCTGGTTTGTTTTTATTATCCCCAGAGAAGAGAATTGGGTATTAGTATGGCAGGTGAAAACTGCGGATCTGTTTCAGAGAATTAAACAGGATCCGCATGGTAATCCCGTTCCTTTAAGAATCCTTTGCTTCATGAGCTGAGAATCCACCATGGTTGTATACACTTCTCTATGCGTGGGCACAGGAAACTGGCTTGTTCCAAGAATTATGCCTCAGAGCTTTTCAATTAACCAGTGTGTTGAAAATCCTTTGCAGGTTTTCAGCGTTTCACCATAATTGTGATAACGTGTGTATGTGCCTACTGAAACCAAATATGGCTGCTACGGACATAACTATGCCGAGGCGTAGCTGACTTGGTGTTGCCTATTTTTGTCAGTGGAGACTGACAAGAAGCCATTCTTCTAAGTATCATCCCACCATCATTTATCCATTGTTTAAAAATGCAGGGAAATTTTGCAAATTGGCATTATAATTAGTAGCTGGAGGGTACTTTTTTTTTTGTGGGGTCGGTCAGGATGGGTGTTCAGGCCCTCTGTCAGATCGCTGGTTTGTTTTTATTATCCCCAGAGAAGAGTAGTGGGCATGTGTTTGGCAGGTGAAAAGTGCGGATTCTGTTTCAGAGAATTAAACAGGATCCGCATGGTCATCTCATTCCTTTAAGAATCCTTTGCTTCATCAGCTGGGATTCCACCATGTTTCTATATACTCCTCCATGCGTCGGCACAGGTACCTGGCTTGTTCCAAGAAGTATGCTGGAGAGTTTTCAAATTAACCAGTACGTTGAAAATTATTTGCAGGTGTTCAGCGTTTCACCATAATTTTGTTAACGTTTGTATGTGCCTCCTGAAACCCAAGAAGGCTGCGATGGACATAACTATGCTGAGGAGTAGCTGACATGGTGTTGCCTATTTTTGTTAGTGGAGACAGACAAGAAGCCATTCTTCTAAGTTTCATCCCACCACCATTTTTCCATTGTTTTAAAAGGCAGGGAAATTTTGCAAGTTATCATTATAATTAGTAGCTGGAGGGTACTTTTTTTTTTTGTGGGGTCATTGTGGATGGGTTGGTCAGGCCATCTGTCAATTCACTGGTTTGTTTTTATTATCCCCAGAGAGGAGAAGTGGGCATGTGTTTGCCAGGTGAAAAGTGCGGATTCTGTTTCAGAGAATTAAACAGGATCCGCATGGTCATCTCATTCCTTTAAGAATCCTTTGCTTCATCAGCTGGGATTCCACCATGTTTCTATATACTCCTCTATCCGTGGGCACAGGTACCTGGCTTGTTCCAAGAAGTATGCCGCAGAGCTTTTCAATTAACCACTACGTTGAAAATTATTTGCAGGTGTTCAGCGTTTCACCATAATTGTGATAACGTTTGTTTGTGCCTCCTGAAACCCAAGAAGGCTGCGACGGACATAACTATGCTGAGGAGTAGATGACTTGGTTTTGCCTATTTTTGTTAGTGGAGACTGACAAGAAGCCATTCTTCTAAGTATCATCCCACCACCATTTTTCCATTGTTTTAAAATGCAGGGAACTTTTGCAAGTTTGCATTATAATTAGTAGCTGGAGGGTACGGTTTTTTTTGTGTGTGTGGTCGATGTGTATGGGGGGTCAGGCCCTCTGTCAGTTCGCTGGTTAGTTTTTATTATCCCCAGAGAGGAGAAGTGGGCATGTGTTTGGCAGGTGAAAAGGGCGGATTCTGTTTCAGAGAATTAACGATGATCCCCATGGTCATCCCGTTCCTTTAATAATCCTTTACTTCATCAGCTGGAAATCCACCATGGTTCTATATACTCCTCTTTGCGTGGGAACAGGTAACTGGCTTGTTCCAAGAAGTATGCCGCAGTGCTTTTCAATTAATCAGTACGCTGAAAATTATTTGCAGGTGTTCAGCGTTTCACCATAATTGTGATAACGTTTGTTTGTGCCTCCTGAAACCCAAGATGGCTGCCACGAACATAACTATGCTGAGGCATAGCTGACTTGGTTTTGCCTATTTTTGTTAGTGGAGACTGACAAGAATCCATTCTTCTAAGTATCATCTCACCATCATTTTTCCATTGTTTAAAAATGCAGGAAAATTTTGCAAGTTAGCATTATAATTAGTAGCTGGAGGCTACGGTGTTTTTTTTTTTTTCCTGTGGGGTCGGTGTGGATGTGTTGGTCAGGCCCTCTGTCAGTTCGCTGGTTTGTTTTTATTATCCCCAGAGAGGAGAAGTGAGTATTAGTAAGCAGGTGAAAACTGCGGATCTGTTTCAGAGAATTAAACAGGATCCGCATGGTAATCCCGTTCATTTAAGAATCCTTTGCTTCATGAGCTGGGAATCCACCATGGTTCTATGTACTCCTCTTTGCGTGGGAACAGGTAACTGGCTTGTTCCAAGAAGTATGCCTCAGAGCTTTTCAATTAACCACTACGTTGAAAATTATTTGCAGGTGTTCAGCGTTTCACCATAATTGTGATAACGTTTGTTTGTGCCTCCTGAAACCCAAGAAGGCTGCGACGGACATAAATATGCTGAGGAGTAGATGACGTGGTTTTGCCTATTTTTGTTAGTGGAGACTGACAAGAAGCCATTCTTCTAAGTATCATCCCACCATCATTTCTCCATTGTTTAAAAATGCAGGGAAATTTTGCAAATTGGCATTATAGTTAGTAGCTGGAGGGTACTTTTTTTTTTGTGGGGTCGGTGAGGATGGGTGTTCAGGCCCTCTGTGAGATCGCTGGTTTGTTTTTATTATCCCCAGAGAAGAGTAGTGGGCATGTGTTTAGCAGGTGAAAAGTGCGGATTCTGTTTCAGAGAATTAAACAGGATCCGCATGGTCATCTTATTCCTTTAAGAATCCTTTGCTTCATCAGCTGGGGTTCCACCATGTTTCTATATACTCCTCTATGCGTGGGCACAGGTACCTGGCTTGTTCCAAGAAGTATGCTGGAGAGTTTTCAAATTAACCAGTACGTTGAAAATTATTTGCAGGTTTTCAGCGTTTCACCATAATTTTGATAACGTTTGTATGTGCCTCCTGAAACCCAAGAAGGCTGCGACGGACATAACTATGCTGAGGAGTAGCTGACTTGGTGTTGCCCATTTTTGTTAGTGGAGACAGACAAGAAGCCATTCTTCTAAGTATCATCCCACCACCATTTTTCCATTCTTTTAAAATGCAGGGAAATTTTGCATGTTAGCATTATAATTAGTAGCTGGAGGATACGGTTTTTTTTTTTGTGTGTGTGTGGTCGATGTGGATGGGGGGGTCAGGCCCTCTGTCAGTTCGCTGGTTAGTTTTTATTATCCCCAGAGAGGAGAAGTGGGCATGTGTTTGGCAGGTGAAAAGGGCGGATTCTGTTTCAGAGAATTAACGATGATCCCCATGGTCATCCCGTTCCTTTTATATCCCTTTACTTCATCAGCTGGAAATCCACCATGGTTCTATATATTTCTCTTTGCGTGGGAACAGGTAAGTGGCTTGTTCCAAGAAGTATGCCGCAGAGCTTTTCAATTAACCACTACGTTGAAAATTATTTGCAGGTGTTCAGCGTTTCACCATAATTGTGATAACGTTTGTTTGTGCCTCCTGAAACCCAAGAAGGCTGAGACGGACATAACTATGCTGAGGAGTAGCTGACTTGGTGTTGCCTATTTTTGTTAGTGGAGACTGACAGGAAGCCATTCTTCTAAGTATCATCCCACCACCATTTTTCCCTTGTTTTAAAATGCAGGGAAATTTTGCAAGTTAGCATTATAATTAGTAGCTGGAGGGTACGGTTTTTTTTTTGTGTGTGTGTGTGGTCGATGTGGATGTGTTGGTCAGGCCCTCTGTCAGTTCGCTGGATTGTTTTTATTGTCCCCAGAGACGAGAAGTGGGTATTAGTATGGCAGGTGAAAACTGCGGATCTGTTTCAGAGAATTAAACAGGATCCGCATGGTAATCCTGTTCCTTTAAGAATCCTTTGCTTCATGAGCTGGGAATCCACCATGGTTCTATATACTCCTCTATGCGTGGGCACAGGAAACTGGCTTGTTCCAAGAAGTATGCCGCAGAGCTTTTCAATTAACCACTACGTTGAAAATTATTTGCAGGTGTTCACCGTTTCACCGTAATTGTGATAACGTTTGTTTGTGCCTCCTGAAACCCAAGAAGGCTGCGACGGACATAACGATGCTGAGGCGTAGCTGACTTGGTGTTGCCTATTTTTGTTAGTGGAGACTGACAAGAAGCCATTCTTCTAAATATCATCCCACCACCATTTTTCCATTGTTTTAAAATGCAGGGAAATTTTGCAAGTTAGCATTATAATTAGTAGCTGGAGGGTACGGTTTTTTTTTTTTGTGTGTGGTCGATGTGGATGGGGGGGTGAGGCCCTCTGTCAGTTCACTGGTTAGTTTTTATTATCCCCAGAGAGGAGAAGTGGGCATGTGTTTGGCAGGTGAAAAGTGAGGATTCTGTTTCAGAGAATTAAACATGATCCGCATGGTAATCCCTTTCCTTTAAGAATCCTTTGCTTCATGAGCTGGGAATCCACCATGATTCTATATACTTCTCTATGCGTGGGCACAGGAAACTGGCTTTTTCCAAGAACTATGCCTCAGAGCTTTTCAATTAACCAGTATGTTGAAAATCCTTTTCAGGTTTTCAGCGTTTCACCATAATTGTGATAACGTGTGTATGTGCCTACTGAAACCAAATATGGCTGCTACGGACATAACTATGCTGAGGCGTAGCTGACTTGGTGTTGCCTATTTTTGTCAGTGGAGACTGACAAGAAGCCATTCTTCTAAGTATCATCCCACCATCATTTCTCCATTGTTTAAAAATGCAGGGAAATTTTGCAAATTGGCATTATAGTTAGTAGCTGGAGGGTACTTTTTTTTTTGTGGGGTCGGTGAGGATGGGTGTTCAGGCCCTCTGTGAGATCGCTGGTTTGTTTTTATTATCCCCAGAGAAGAGTAGTGGGCATGTGTTTAGCAGGTGAAAAGTGCGGATTCTGTTTCAGAGAATTAAACAGGATCCGAATGGTCATCTCATTCCTTTAAGAATCCTTTGCTTCATCAGCTGGGATTCCACCATGTTTCTATATACTCCTCTATGCGTGGGCACAGGTACCTGGCTTGTTCCAAGAAGTATGCTGGAGAGTTTTCAAATTAACCAGTACGTTGAAAATTATTTGCAGGTTTTCAGCGTTTCACCATAATTTTGATAACGTTTGTATGTGCCTCCTGAAACCCAAGAAGTCTGCGACGGACATAACTATGCTGAGGAGTAGCTGACTTGGTGTTGCCTATTTTTGTTAGTGGAGCCAGACAAGAAGCCATTCTTCTAAGTATCATCCCACCACCATTTTTCCATTCTTTTAAAATGCAGGGAAATTTTGCAAGTTAGCATTATAATTAGTAGCTGGAGGGTACGGTTTTTTTTTTTTGTGTGTTGTCGATGTGGATGGGGGGGTCAGGCCCTCTGTCAGTTCGCTGGTTAGTTTTTATTATCCCCAGAGAGGAGAAGTGGGAATGTGTTTGGCAGGTGAAAATGGCGGATTCTGTTTCAGAGAATTAACGATGATCCCCATGGTCATCCCGTTCCTTTAATAATCCTTTACTTCATCAGCTGGAAATCCACCATGGTTCTATATACTCCTCTATGCGTGGGCACAGGAAACTGTCTTGTTCCAAGAAGTATGCCTCAGAGCTTTTCAACTAACCAGTATGTTGAAATTCCTTGCAGGTTTTCAGCGTTTCACCATAATTGTGATAACGTGTGTATGTGCCTACTGAAACCAAATATGGCTGCTACGGACATAACTATGCTGAGGCGTAGCTGACTTGGTGTTGCCTATTTTTGCCAGTGGAGACTGACAAGAAGCCATTCTTCTAAGTATCATCCCACCATCATTTCTCCATTGTTAAAAATGCACGGAAATTTAGCAAATTGGCATTATAATTAGTAGCTGGAGGGTACTTTTTTTTTTGTGGGGTCGGTCAGGATGTGTGTTCAGGCTCTCTGTCAGATCGCTGGTTTGTTTTTATTATCCCCAGAGAAGAGTAGTGGGCATGTGTTTGGCAGGTGAAAAGTGCGGATTCTGTTTCAGAGAATTAAACAGGATCCGCATGGTCATCTCCTTCCTTTAAGAATCCTTTGCTTCATCAGCTGGGATTCCACCATGTTTCTATATACTCCTCTATGCGTCGGCACAGGTACCTGGCTTGTTCCAAGAAGTATGCTGGAGAGTTTTCAAATTAACCAGTACGTTGAAAATTATTTGCAGGTGTTCAGCGTTTCACCATAATTGTGATAACGTTTGTTTGTGCCTCCTGAAACCCAAGAAGGCTGCGACGGACATAACTATGCTGAGGAGTAGCTGACCTGGTGTTGCCTATTTTTGTTAGTGGAGACAGACAAGAAGCCATTCTTCTAAGTATCATCCCACCACCATTTTTCCATTGTTTTAAAATGCAGGGAAATTTTGCAAGTTAGCATTATAATTAGTAGCTGGAGGGTACGGTGTTTTTTTTTTTTTTCCTGTGTTGTCGGTGGGGATGTGTTGGTCAGGCCCTCTGTCAGTTCGCTGGTTTGTTTTTATTATCCCCAGAGAAGAGAATTGGGTATTAGTATGGCAGGTGAAATCTGCGGATCTGTTTCAGAGAATTAAACAGGATCCGCATGGTAATCCCGTTCCTTTAAGAATCCTTTGCTTCATGAGCTGAGAATCCACGATGGTTGTATATACTTCTCTATGCGTGGGCACCGGAAACTGGCATGTTCCAAGAAGTATGCCTCAGAGCTTTTCAATTAACCAGTATGTTGAAAATCCTTTGCAGGTTTTCAGCGTTTCACCATAATTGTGATAACGTGTGTATGTGCCTACTGAAACCAAATATGGCTGCTACGGACATAACTATGCTGAGGCGTAGCTGACTTGGTGTTGCCTATTTTTGTCAGTGGAGACTGACAAGAAGCCATTCTTCTAAGTATCATCCCACCATCATTTCTCCATTGTTTAAAAATGCAGGGAAATTTTGCAAATTGGCATTATAGTTAGTAGCTGGAGGGTACTTTTTTTTTTGTGGGGTCGGTGAGGATGGGTGTTCAGGCCCTCTGTGAGATCGCTGGTTTGTTTTTATTATCCCCAGAGAAGAGTAGTGGGCATGTGTTTAGCAGGTGAAAAGTGCGGATTCTGTTTCAGAGAATTAAACAGGATCCGCATGGTCATCTCATTCCTTTAAGAATCCTTTGCTTCATCAGCTGGGATTCCACCATGTTTCTATATACTCCTCTATGCGTGGGCACAGGTACCTGGCTTGTTCCAAGAAGTATGCTGGAGAGTTTTCAAATTAACCAGTACGTTGAAAATTATTTGCAGTTTTTCAGCGTTTCACCATAATTTTGATAACGTTTGTATGTGCCTCCTGAAACCCAAGAAGGCTGCGACGGACATAACTATGCTGAGGAGTAGCTGACTTGGTGTTGCCCATTTTTGTTAGTGGAGACAGACAAGAAGCCATTCTTCTAAGTATCATCCCACCACCCTTTTTCATTCTTTTAAAATGCAGGGAAATTTTGCATGTTAGCATTATAATTAGTAGCTGGAGGGTACGGTTTTTTTTTTTGTGTGTGTGTGGGCGATGTCAATGGGGGGGTCAGGCCCTCTGTCAGTTCGCTGGTTAGTTTTTATTATCCCCAGAGAGGAGAAGTGGGCATGTGTTTGGCAGGTGAAAAGGGCCGATTCTGTTTCAGAGAATTAACGATGATCCCCATGGTCATCCCGTTCCTTTTATATTCCTTTACTTCATCAGCTGGAAATCCACCATGGTTCTATATATTTCTCTTTGCGTGGGAACAGGTAAGTGGCTTGTTCCAAGAAGTATGCCGCAGAGCTTTTCAATTAACCACTACGTTGAAAATTATTTGCAGGTGTTCAGCGTTTCACCATAATTGTGATAACGTTTGTTTGTGCCTCCTGAAACCCAAGAAGGCTGCGACGGACATAACTATGCTGAGGAGTAGCTGACGTGGTTTTGCCTATTTTTGTTAGTGGAGACTGACAAGAAGCCATTCTTCTAAGTATCATCCCACCACCATTTTTCCATTGTTTTAAAATGCAGGGAAATTTTGCAAGTTAGCATTATAATTAGTAGCTGGAGGGTACGGTTTTTTTTTTGTGTGTGTGTTGTCGATGTGGATTGGGGGGTGTCAGGCACTATGTCAGTTCGCTGGTTAGTTTTTATTATCCCCAGTGAGGAGAAGTGGGCATGTGTTTGGCGGGTGAAAAGGGCGGATTCTGTTTCAGAGTATTAACGATGATCCCCATGGTCATCCCGTTCCTTTAATAATCCTTTACTTCCTCAGCTGGAAATCCACCATGGTTCTATATACTCCTCTTTGCGTGGGAACAGGTAACTGGCTTGTTCCAAGAAGTATGCCGCAGAGCTTTTCAATTAACCACTACGTTGAAAATTATTTGCAGGTGTTCACCGTTTCACCGTAATTGTGATAACGTTTGTTTGTGTCTCCTGAAACCCAAGAAGGCTGCGACGGACATAACGATGCTGAGGCGTAGCTGACTTGGTGTTGCCTATTTTTGCTAGTGGAGACTGACAAGAAGCCATTCTTCTAAATATCATCCCACCACCATTTTTCCATTGTTTTAAAATGCAGGGAAATTTTGCAAATTAGCATTATAATTAGTAGCTGGAGGGTACGGTTTTTTTTTTTTTGTGTGTGGTCGATGTGGATGGGGGGGTGAGGCCCTCTGTCAGTTCCCTGGTTAGTTTTTATTATCCCCAGAGAGGAGAAGTGGGCATGTGTTTGGCAGGTGAAAAGTGAGGATTCTGTTTCAGAGAATTAAACAGGATCCGCATGGTAATCCCTTTCCTTTAAGAATCCTTTGCTTCATGAGCTGGGAATCCACCATGATTCTATATACTTCTCTATGCGTGGGCACAGGAAACTGGCTTTTTCCAAGAACTATGCCTCAGAGCTTTTCAATTAACCAGTATGTTGAAAATCCTTTTCAGGTTTTCAGCGTTTCACCATAATTGTGATAACGTGTGTATGTGCCTACTGAAACCAAATATGGCTGCTACGGACATAACTATGCTGAGGCGTAGCTGACTTGGTGTTGCCTATTTTTGTCAGTGGAGACTGACAAGAAGCCATTCTTCTAAGTATCATCCCACCATCATTTCTCCATTGTTTAAAAATGCAGGGAAATTTTGCAAATTGGCATTATAATTAGTAGCTGGAGGGTACTTTTTTTTTTGTGGGGTCAGTCAGGATGGGTGTTCAGGCCCTTTGTCAGATCGCTGGTTTGTTTTTATTATCCCCAGAGAAGAGTAGTGGGCATGTGCTTGGCAGGGGAAAAGTGCTTATTCTGTTTCAGAGAATTAAATAGGTTCCGCATGGTCATCTCATTCCTTTAAGAATCCTTTGCTTCATCAGCTGGGATTCCACCATGTTTCTATATACTCCTCTATGCGTGGGCACAGGTACCTGGCTTGTTCCAAGAAGTATGCTGGAGAGTTTTCAAATTAACCAGTACGTTGAAAATTATTTGCAGGTTTTCAGCGTTTCACCATAATTTTGATAACGTTTGTATGTGCCTCCTGAAACCCAAGAAGGCTGCGACGGACATAACTATGCTGAGGAGAAGCTGACTTGGTGTTGCCTATTTTTGTTAGTGGAGACAGACAAGAAGCCATTCTTCTAAGTATCATCCCACCACCATTTTTCCATTGTTTTAAAATGCAGGGAAATTTTGCAAGTTAGCATTATAATTAGTAGCTGGAGGGTAGGGTTTTTTTTTGTGTGTGGTCGATGTGGATGGGGGGGTCAGGCCCTCTGTCAGTTCGCTGGTTAGTTTTTATTATCCCCAGAGAAGAGAAGTGGGCATGTGTTTGGCAGGAGAAAAGGGCGGATTCTGTTTCAGAGAATTAACGATGATCCCCATGGTCATCCCGTTCCTTTAATAATCCTTTACTTCATCAGCTGGAAATCCACCATGGTTCTATATACTCCTCTTTGCGTGGGAACAGGTAACTGGCTTGTTCCAAGAAGTATGCCGCAGAGCTTTTCAAATAACCACTACGTTGAAAATTATTTGCAGGTGTTCAGCATTTCACCATAATTGTGATAACGTTTGTTTGTGCCTCCTGAAACCCAAGAAGGCTGCGACGGACATAACTATGCTGAGGAGTAGCTGACTTGGTGTTGCCTATTTTTGTTAGTGGAGACTGACAAGAAGCCATTCTTCTAAGTATCATCCCACCACCATTTTTCCATTGTTTTAAAATGGAGGGAAATTTTGCAAGTGAGCATTATAATTAGTAGCTGGAGGGTACGGTTTTTTTTTGTGTGTGGGCGATGTGGATGGGGGGGTCAGGCCCTCTGTCAGTTCGCTGGTTAGTTTTTTTATCCCCAGAGAGGAGAAGTGGGCATGTGTTTGGCAGGTGAAAAGGGCGGATTCTGTTTCAGATAATTAACGATGATCCCCATGGTCATCCCGTTCCTTTAATAATCCTTTACTTCATCAGCTGGAAATCCACCATGGTTCTATATACTCCTCTTTGCGTGGGAACAGGTAAATGGCTTGTTCCAAGAAGTATGACGCAGAGCTTTTCAATTAACCACTACGTTGAAAATTATTTGCAGGTGTTCAGCGTTTCACCATAATTGTGATAACGTTTGTTTGTGCCTCCTGAAACCCAAGATGGCTGCCACGAACATAATGATGCTGAGGCGTAGCTGACTTGGTTTTGCCTATTTTTCTTAGTGGAGACTGACAAGAATCCATTCTTCTAAGTATCATCTCACCATCATTTTTCCATTGTTTAAAAACGCAGGAAAATTTTGCAAGTTAGCATTATAATTAGTAGCTGGAGGCTACGGTGTTTTTTTTTTTTTTTCTTGTGGGGTCGGTGTGGATGTGTTGGTCAGGCCCTCTTTCAATTCGCTGGTTTGTTTTTATTATCCCCAGAGAGGAGAAGTGGGTATTAGTATGGCAGGTGAAAACTGGGGATCTGTTTCAGAGAATTAAACAGGATCCGCATGGTCATCCCGTTCCTTTAAGAATCCTTTGCTTCATGAGCTGGGAATCTACCATGGTTCAATATACTTCTCTATGCGTGGGCACAGGAAACTCGGTTGTTCCAAGAAGTATGCCTCAGAGCTTTTCAATTAACCAGTATGTTGAAAATCCTTTGCAGATTTTCAACGTTTCACCATAATTGTGATAATGTGTGTATGTGACTACTGAAACCAAATATGGCTGCTACGGACATAACTATGCTGATTCGTAGCTGACTTGGTGTTGCCTATTTTTCTCAGTGGAGACTGACAAGAAGCCATTCTTCTAAGTATCATCCCACCATCATTTCTCCATTGTTTTAAAATGCAGGGAAATTTTGCAAATTGGCATTATAATTAGTAGCTGGAGGGTACTTTTTTTTTGTGGGGTCGGTCAGGATGGGTGTTCAGGCCCACTGTCAGATCGCTGGTTTGTTTTTATTATCCCCAGAGAAGAGTAGTGGGCATGTGTTTGGCAGGTGAAAAGTGCGGATTCTGTTTCAGAGAATTAAACAGGGTCCGCATGGTCATCTCATTCCTTTAAGAATCCTTTGCTGCATCAGCTGGGATTCCACCATGTTTCTGTATACTCCTCTATGCGTGGGCACAGGTACCTGGCTTGTTCCAAGAAGTATGCTGGAGAGTTTTCAAATTAACCAGTACGTTGAAAATTATTTGCAGGTTTTCAGAGTTTCACCATAATTTTGATAACCTTTGTATGTGCCTCCTGAAACCCAAGAAGGCTGCGACGGACATAACTATGCTGAGGAGTAGCTGACTTGGTGTTCCCTATTTTTGTTAGTGGAGACAGACAAGAAGCCATTCTTCTAAGTATCATCCCACCACCATTTTTCCATTGTTTTAAAATGCAGGGAAATTTTGCAAGTTAGCATTATAATTACTAGCTGGAGGGTACGGTTTTTTTTTTTCGTGTGGTCGATGTCGATGGGGGGGTCAGGCCCTCTGTCAGTTCGCTGGTTAGTTTTTATTATCCCCAGAGAGGAGAAGTGGGCATGTGTTTGTCAGGGGAAAAGGGCGGATTCTGTTTCAGAGAATTAACGATGATCCCCATGGTCATCCCGTTCCTTTAATAGTCCTTTACTTCATCAGCTGGAAATCCACCATGGTTCTATATACTCCTCTTTGCGTGGGAACAGGTAACTGGCTTGTTCCAAGAAGTATGCCCGAGAACTTTTCAATTAACCAGTACGTTGAAAATTATTTGCAGGTGTTCAGCGTTTCACCATAATTGTGATAACGTTTGTTTGTGCCTCCTGAAACCCAAGAAGGCTGCGACGGACATAACTATGCTGAGGCGTAGCTGACTTGGTTTTGCCTACTTTTGTCAGTGGAGACTGACAAAAAGCCATTCTTCTAAGTATCATCCCACCACCCTTTTTCCATTGTTTTAAAATGCAGGGAAATTTTGCAAGTTAGCATTGTAATTAGTAGCTGGAGGGTACGTTTTTTTTTTGTGTGTGTGGTCGATGTGGATGGGGGGGTCAGGCCCTCTGTCTGTTCGCTGGTTAGTTTTTATTATCCCCAGAGAGGAGAAGTGGGCATGTGTTTGGCAGGTGAAAAGGGCGGATTCTGTTTCAGAGAATTAACGATGATCCTCATGGTCATCCCGTCTCTTTAATAATCCTTTACTTCATCAGCTGGAAATCCACCATGGTTCTATATACTCCTCTTTGCGTGGGCACAGGTACCTGGCTTCTTCCAAGAAGTATGCTGGAGAGTTTTCAAATTAACCAGTACGTTGAAAATTATTTTCAGGTTTTCAGCGTTTCACCTTAATTTTGATAACGTTTGTATGTGCCTCCTGAAACTCAAGAAGGCTGCGACGGACATAACTATGCTGAGGAGTAGCTGACTTGGTGTTGCCTATTTTTGTTAGTGGAGACAGACAAGAAGCCATTCTTCTAAGTATCATCCCACCACCATTTTTCCATTGTTTTAAAAGGCAGGGAAGTTTTGCAAGTTAGCATTATAATTAGTAGCTGGAGGGTACGGTTTTTTTTGGTGTGTGGTCGATGTGGATGGGGGAGTCAGGCCCTCTGTCAGTTCGCTGGTTAGTTTTTATTATACCCAGAGAAGAGAAGTGGGCATGTGTTTGGCAGGTGAAAAGGGCGGATTCTGTTTCAGAGAATTAACGATGATCCCCATGGTCATCCCGTTCCTTTAATAATCCTTTACTTCATCAGCTGGAAATCCACCATGGTTCTATATACTCTTCTTTTCGTGGGAACAGGTAACTGGCTTGTTCCAAGAAGTATGCTGCAGAGCTTTTCAATTAACCACTACGTTGAAAATTATTTGCAGGTGTTCAGCGTTTCACCATAATTGTGATAACGTTTGTTTGTGCCTCCTGAAACCCAAGAAGGCTGCGACAGACATAACTATGCTGAGGAGTAGCTGACTTGGTGTTGCCTATTTTTGTTAGTGGAGACTGACAAGAAGCCATTCTTCTAAGTATCATCCCACCATCATTTCTCCATTGGTTAAAAATGCAGGGAAATTTTGCAAATTGGCATTATAATTAGTAGCTGGAGGGTACTTTTTTTTTTTGTGGGGTCGGTCAGGATGGGTGTTCAGGCCCTCTGTCAGATCGCTGGTTTGTTTTTATTATCCCCAGAGAAGAGTAGTGGGCATGTGTTTGGCAGGTGAAAAGTGCGGATTCTGTTTCAGAGAATTAAACAGGGTCCGCATGGTCATCTCATTCCTTTAAGAATCCTTTGCTGCATCAGCTGGGATTCCACCATGTTTCTATATACTCCTCTATGCGTGGGCACAGGTACCTGGCTTGTTCCAAGAAGTATGCTGGAGAGTTTTCAAATTAACCAGTACGTTGAAAATTATTTGCAGGTTTTCAGAGTTTCACCATAATTTTGATAACCTTTGTATGTGCCTCCTGAAACCCAAGAAGGCTGCGACGGACATAACTATGCTGAGGAGTAGCTGACTTGGTGTTCCCTATTTTTGTTAGTGGAGACAGACAAGAAGCCATTCTTCTAAGTATCATCCCACCACCATTTTTCCATTGTTTTAAAATGCAGGGAAATTTTGCAAGTTAGCATTATAATTACTAGCTGGAGGGTACGGTTTTTTTTTTTCGTGTGGTCGATGTCGATGGGGGGGTCAGGCCCTCTGTCAGTTCGCTGGTTAGTTTTTATTATCCCCAGAGAGGAGAAGTGGGCATGTGTTTGTCAGGGGAAAAGGGCGGATTCTGTTTCAGAGAATTAACGATGATCCCCATGGTCATCCCGTTCCTTTAATAGTCCTTTACTTCATCAGCTGGAAATCCACCATGGTTCTATATACTCCTCTTTGCGTGGGAACAGGTAACTGGCTTGTTCCAAGAAGTATGCCCCAGAACTTTTCAATTAACCAGTACGTTGAAAATTATTTGCAGGTGTTCAGCGTTTCACCATAATTGTGATAACGTTTGTTTGTGCCTCCTGAAACCCAAGAAGGCTGCGACGGACATAACTATGCTGAGGCGTAGCTGACTTGGTTTTGCCTACTTTTGTCAGTGGAGACTGACAAAAAGCCATTCTTCTAAGTATCATCCCACCACCCTTTTTCCATTGTTTTAAAATGCAGGGAAATTTTGCAAGTTAGCATTGTAATTAGTAGCTGGAGGGTACGTTTTTTTTGTGTGTGTGTGGTCGATGTGGATGGGGGGGTCAGGCCCTCTGTCTGTTCGCTGGTTAGTTTTTATTATCCCCAGAGAGGAGAAGTGGGCATGTGTTTGGCAGGTGAAAAGGGCGGATTCTGTTTCAGAGAATTAACGATGATCCTCATGGTCATCCCGTCTCTTTAATAATCCTTTACTTCATCAGCTGGAAATCCACCATGGTTCTATATACTCCTCTTTGCGTGGGCACAGGTACCTGGCTTCTTCCAAGAAGTATGCTGGAGAGTTTTCAAATTAACCAGTACGTTGAAAATTATTTTCAGGTTTTCAGCGTTTCACCTTAATTTTGATAACGTTTGTATGTGCCTCCTGAAACTCAAGAAGGCTGCGACGGACATAACTATGCTGAGGAGTAGCTGACTTGGTGTTGCCTATTTTTGTTAGTGGAGACAGACAAGAAGCCATTCTTCTAAGTATCATCCCACCACCATTTTTCCATTGTTTTAAAAGGCAGGGAAGTTTTGCAAGTTAGCATTATAATTAGTAGCTGGAGGGTACGGTTTTTTTTGGTGTGTGGTCGATGTGGATGGGGGAGTCAGGCCCTCTGTCAGTTCGCTGGTTAGTTTTTATTATACCCAGAGAAGAGAAGTGGGCATGTGTTTGGCAGGTGAAAAGGGCGGATTCTGTTTCAGAGAATTAACGATGATCCCCATGGTCATCCCGTTCCTTTAATAATCCTTTACTTCATCAGCTGGAAATCCACCATGGTTCTATATACTCTTCTTTTCGTGGGAACAGGTAACTGGCTTGTTCCAAGAAGTATGCTGCAGAGCTTTTCAATTAACCACTACGTTGAAAATTATTTGCAGGTGTTCAGCGTTTCACCATAATTGTGATAACGTTTGTTTGTGCCTCCTGAAACCCAAGAAGGCTGCGACAGACATAACTATGCTGAGGAGTAGCTGACTTGGTGTTGCCTATTTTTGTTAGTGGAGACTGACAAGAAGCCATTCTTCTAAATATCATCCCAGCACCATTTTTACATTGTTTTAAAATACAGGGAAATTTTGCATGTTAGCATTATAATTAGTAGCTGGAGGGTACGTTTTTTTTTTTTGTGTGTGGTCAATGTTGATTTGGGGTTCAGGCCCTCTGTCAGTTCGCTGGTTAGTTTTTATTATCCCCAGAGAGGAGAAGTGGGCATGTGTTTGGCAGGTTAAAAGGGCAGATTCTGTTTCCGAGAATTAACGATAATCCCCATGGTCATCCCATTCCTTTAATAATCCTTTACTTCATCAGCTGGAAATCCACCATGGTTCTATATACTCCTCTTTGCGTGGGAACAGGTAGCTGGCTTGTTCCAAGAAGTATGCCGCAGAGCTTTTCAATTAACCACTGCGTTGAAAATTATTTGCAGGTATTCAGCCTTTCACCATAATTGTGATAAACTTTGTTTGTGCCTCCTGAAACCCAAGAAGGCTGCGACGGACATAACTATGCTGAGGAGTAGCTGACTTGGTGTTGCCTATTTTTGATAGTGGAGACTGACAAGAAGCCCTTTTTCTAAGTATCACCCCACCACCATTTTTCCATTGTTTTAAAATGCAGGGAAATTTTGCAAGTTAGCATTATAATTAGTAGCTGGAGGGTACGGTTTTATTTTTTTGTGTCTGGTCGATGTCGATGGGTGGGTGAGACCTCTGTCAGTTTGCTGGTTAGTTTTTATTATCCCCAGAGAGGAGAAGTGGGCATGTGTTTGGCAGGTGAAAAGGGCGGATTCTGTTTCAGAGAATTAACGATGATCCCCATGGTCATCCCGTTCCTTTAATAATCCTTTACTTCATGAGCTGGAAATCCACCATGGTTCTATATACTCCTCTTTGCGTGGGAACAGGTAACTGGATTGTTCCAAGAAGTATGCCGCAGAGCTTTTCAATTAACCACTACGTTGAAAATTATTTGCAGGTGTTCAGCGTTTAACCCTAACCAGAACCCCTAAAGATAACCCTGAACCCTATCCCTAACCCCAGCAGTAAACTTTAACCCTAAACCTAAGCCCAACCCGTAACCCTAATGCTATCCTTTTACCCTAAAACTAACCCCTAAACCTAACCCCTATACCTCACCCTAACTCAAACCCCAATCCTAATTCTAACCATACCCCTTCATAAAACACTAACTCGTAACCGCTAACCCTAACACTAACCAAAAACCCTAATCACTAATCCCTAACCCTAACGCTTAACCTTTAACCTAACCGTTAACCCTCACCCTAAATCTTAACACTGACCCTAAACTTAACCTTTAACTCTAAGCCTAACCCTTAAGCCTACAGTAAGGAAGACCCTTAATGCTAATGGGATGCCTTATCCCTAACCGTAACACTACAGCTAAAAGTAACCCTAACCTTGGATCCTTAAACCTAACCCCTAACACTTACTTTAACCACAAACCCTAACCCTAATCCTAAGCATTAAGCCTAACCCTATCTCTTAACCCTAACGCTAGCCCTTACCCTAACGCCTAGATCTAACCCTAAATCTAACCTACCGCCTAATCCTAACCTTAAGCCCTAATGCTAACACTAACCCTGAACCCTAAACCTACCCGTAACCCTTAACACTAACCCTATCCGTGAACCTTAACCCTGACCCTAACCATTACTCGCACCCAAGCATTTAACCCTGACCCTAACCCTAATCCTTAATGCTAACCCTAACACTAAACCCTAACCCTAAGCCCAACACTTAACCCTAAAGCTATCCCTTAACCCTAACCCTAACCCTAATGCTACCCCCTAAACGTAACCCTAACCGTGACCAGTAAACCTAACCCTAAGCTCTAACACAAACCATAGCACATAACTCTAACCCTAAAACTAACCCTAACCCTAAGCCTAAACCCTAACTCTTAACCTTAACCCTAAGCGTTAACTCTCACGCTAACTTTTAATCCTAACCCTAATCCTAATCTTCAACCCTAAACCTAACACTTAACCCTAAACGTCTACCAAACCCTAACCCCTCATCTTAACCTTAACCGTAAACCTCAAACCTAAACCGAACTGTAACCGTTAAACCTAAGAGTAACCTTTAACCCTAACCCTAATCCCTAACCTTAAGCCCTCACCCTAACACTAAACTTCATCCTTAACCCTAACCATAATCCTAACCCTAAATCTAATTCTCAGACTTCTTGCTTTCTTAGAGTTTAGAACGCCTGCAATCCTCCCATGCCATGCGTGAAAGGAGGCTCTACCACTGTGTCCTGCATGAAACCCACGGGCCCATACCCAGAGTATGATAGAGTGGGTTCCCGGGTACAATCCCAGCCCCCTAAACTCCCCCCGCCCGCCTAATGCAGACAGGGCCCGTGCGCTAAGCATAAACAATACCTTTAACAGATAATCCAAACCCTGAACATAACACCCTACCCTGTTCCTATTTCTCCCCTTAACACGTAAACCTCACCGTGCGCCTAACTTTAACCTCTTATCCTAACGTTAATGCATAACCCATTTCCTGAGAACAACCCCTATCCCATAATTCTAACCCTATCTCCTAGTCATCACTGTGACACCTAATCCCTAACCCTAATTCTAAACCGCTAACCCTAACCGGAACCCTACCTACAACCCTAACACTGACAGTAACCCTTACTTCTAACCCCAACGCTATGCCTAACAAAAACCCTAACCCTTGACCCTAACCGTTGACCCTAACCCCTAAGCCTTACCCTAACCCTTAACCCTAATCCTAATCGTAACCATTAAACCTAACCCTAGCTCTTAAAGCTAACCGTAAACCTTACCCTCACGACTAGACCTAACCCTGACACTAACCTAACACCTAACGCTAACCAGAACCCCTAAAGCTAACCCTGAACCCTATCCCTAACCCCAGCAGTAAACTTTAACCCTAAACCTAAGCCCAACCCGTAACCCTAATCCTATCCTTTTACCCTAAAACTAACCCCTAAACCTAACCCCTATAACTCACCCTAACTCTAACCCCAATCCTAATTCTAACCATACCCCTACATAAAACACTAACTCCTAACCGCTAACAATAACACTAACCAAAAACCCTAATCACTAATCCCTAACCCTAACGCTTAACCTTTACCCTAACCGTTAACCCTCACCCTAAATCTTAACACTGACCCTAACCTTAACCTTTAACTCTAAGACTAACCCTTAACCCTACAGTAAGGAAGACCCTTAATGCTAATGGGATCCCTTATCCCTAACCCTAACACTACAGCTAAAAATAACCCTAACCTTTGATCCTTAAACCTAACCCCTAACACTTACTTTAACCTCAAACCCTAACCCTAATCCTAAGCATTAAACCTAACCCTATCTCTTAACCCTAACGCTAGCCCTAACCCTAACGCCTAGATCTAACCCTAAATCTAACCTACCGCCTAATCCTAACCTTAAGCCCTAATACTAACTCTAACCCTGAACCCTAAACCTACCCGGAACCGTTAACACTAACTCTATCCGTGAACCTTAACCCTGACCCTAACCATTACCCGCACCATAGCATTTAACCCTGACCCTAACCCTTACCCTTAATGCTAACCCTAACACTAAACCCTAACCCTAAGCCGAACACTTATCCCTAATCCTATCCCTTAACCCTAACCCTAACCCTAATGCTACCCCCTAAACGTAACCCTAACCGTGACCAGTAAACCTAACCCTAAGCTCTAACACAAACCATAGCACATAACTCTAACCCTAAAACTAACCCTAACCCTAACCCTAAACCCTAACTCTTAACCTTAACCCTAAGCGTTAACTCTCACGCTAACCTTTAATCCTAACCCTAATCCTAATCTTCAACCCTAAACCTAACACTTAACCCTAAACGTCTACCAAACCCTAACCCCTCATCTTAACCTTAACCGTAAACCTCAAACCTAAACCGAACTGTAACCGTTAAACCTAAGAGTAACCTTTAACCCTAACCCTAATCCCTAACCTTAAGCCCTCACCCTAACACTAAACTTCATCCTTAACCCTAACCATAATCCTAACCCTAAATCTAATTCTCAGACTTCTTGCTTTCTTAGAGTTTAGAACGCCTGCAATCCTCCCATGCCATGGGTGAAAGGAGGCTCTACCACTGTGTCCTGCATGAAACCCACGGGCCCATACCCAGAGTATGATAGAGTGGGTTCCCGGGTACAATCCCAGCCCCCTAAACTCCCCCCGCCCGCCTAATGCAGACAGGGCCCGTGCGCTAAGCATAAACAATACCTTTAACAGATAATCCAAACCCTGAACATAACACCCAACCCTGTTCCTATTTCTCCCCTTAACACGTAAACCTCACCGTGCGCCTAACTTTAACCTCTTATCCTAACGTTAATGCATAACCCATTTCCTGAGAACAACCCCTATCCCATAATTCTAACCCTATCTCCTAGTCATCACTGTGACACCTAATCCCTAACCCTAATTCTAAACCGCTAACCCTAACCGGAACCCTACCTACAACCCTAACACTGACAGTAACCCTTACTTCTAACCCCAACGCTATGCCTAACAAAAACCCTAACCCTTGACCCTAACCGTTGACCCTAACCCCTAAGCCTTACCCTAACCCTTAACCCTAATCCTAATCCTAACCATTAAACCTAACCCTAGCTCTTAAAGCTAACCGTAAACCTTACCCTCACGACTAGACCTAACCCTGACACTAACCTAACACCTAACCCTAACCAGAACCCCTAAAGCTAACCCTGAACCCTATCCCTAACCCCAGCAGTAAACTTTAACCCTAAACCTAAGCCCAACCCGTAACCCTAATCCTATCCTTTTACCCTAAAACTAACCCCTAAACCTAACCCCTATAACTCACCCTAAATCTAACCCCAATCCTAATTCTAACCATACCCCTTCATAAAACACGAACTCCTAACCGCTAACAATAACACTAACCAAAAACCCTAATCACTAATCCCTAACCCTAACGCTTAACCTTTACCCTAACCGTTAACCCTCACCCTAAATCTTAACACTGACCCTAACCTTAACCTTTAACTCTAAGACTAACCCTTAACCCTACAGTAAGGAAGACCCTTAATGCTAATGGGATCCCTTATCCCTAACCCTAACACTACAGCTAAAAATAACCCTAACCTTTGATCCTTAAACCTAACCCCTAACACTTACTTTAACCTCAAACCCTAACCCTAATCCTAAGCATTAAACCTAACCCTATCTCTTAACCCTAACGCTAGCCCTAACCCTAACGCCTAGATCTAACCCTAAAGCTAACCTACCGCCTAATCCTAACCTTAAGCCCTAATACTAACTCTAACCCTGAACCCTAAACCTACCCGGAACCGTTAACACTAGCTCTATCCGTGAACCTTAACCCTGACCCTAACCATTACCCGCACCCAAGCATTTAACGCTGACCCTAACCCTTATCCTTAATGCTAACCCTAACACTAAACCCTAACCCTAAGCCGAACACTTATCCCTAATCCTATCCCTTAACCCTAACCCTAACCCTAATGCTACCCCCTAAACGTAACCCTAACCGTGACCAGTAAACCTAACCCTAAGCTCTAACACAAACCATAGCACATAACTCTAACCCTAAAACTAACCCTAACCCTAACCCTAAACCCTAACTCTTAACCTTAACCCTAAGCGTTAACTCTCACGCTAACCTTTAATCCTAACCCTAATCCTAATCTTCAACCCTAAACCTAACACTTAACCCTAAACGTCTACCAAACCCTAACCCCTCATCTTAACCCTAACCGTAAACCTCAACCCTAAACCGAACTGTAACCGTTAAACCTAAGAGTAACCTTTAACCCTAACTCTAATCCCTAACCTTAAGCCCTCACCCTAACACTAAACTTCATCCTTAACCCTAACCATAATCCTAACCCTAAATCTAATTCTCAGACTTTTTGCTTTCTTAGAGTTTAGAAAGCCTGCAATCCTCCCATACCATGCGTGAAAGGAGGCTCTACCACTGTGTCCTGCATGAAACCCACGGGCCCATACCCAGAGTATGATAGAGTGGGTTCCCGGGTACAATCCCAGCCCCCTAAACTCCCCCTCCCGCCTAGTGCAGACAGGGCCCGTGCGCTAAGCATAAACAATACCTTTAACAGATAACCCTAACCCTGAACATAACACCCAACCCTGTTCCTATTTCTCCCCTTAACACGTAAACCTCACCGTGAGCCTAACTTTAACCTCTTATCCTAACGTTGATGCATAACCCATTCCCTGAGAACAACCCCTATCCCATAATTCTAACCCTATCTCCTAGTCATCACTGGAACACCTAATCCCTAACCCTAATTCTAAACCGCTAACCCTAACCGGAACCCTTCCTACAACCCTAACACTGACAGTAACCCTTACTTCTAACCCCAACGCTATGCCTAACAAAAACCCTAACCCTTCACCCAAACCCCTTAGCCTTACGCTAACCCTTAACCCTAATCCTAATCCTAACCATTAAACCTAACCCTAGCTCTTAAAGCTAACCCTAAACCTTACCCTCACGACTAGACCTAACCCTGACACTAACCTAACACCTAACCCTAACCAGAACCCCTAAAGCTAACCCTGAACCCTATCCCGAACCCTAGCAGTAAACTTTAACCCTAAACCTAAGCCCAACCCATAACCCTAATCCTATGCTTTAACCCTAAAACTAACCCCTAAACCTAACCCCTATACCTAACCCTAACTCTAACCCCAATCCTAATTCTAACCATACCCCTTCATAAAACACGAACTCCTAACCTCTAACCCTAACACTAACCAAAAACCCTAATCGCTAATCCCTAACCCTAACGCTTAACCTTTACCCTAACCGTTAACCCTCACCCTAATTCTTAACACTGACCCTAACCTTAACCTTTAACTCTAAGCCTAACCCTTAACCCTACAGTAAGGAAGACCCTTAATGCTAATGGGATCCCTTATCCCTAACCCTAACACTACAGCTAAAAATAACCTTAACCTTTGATCCTTAAACCTAACCCCTAACACTTACTTAACCCCAAACCCTAACCCTAATCCTAAGCATTAAACCTAACCCTATCTCTTAACCCTAACCCTAGCCCTTACCCTAACGCTTAGATCTAACCCTAAATCTAACCTCCTGCCTAATCCTAACCTTAAGCCCTAATGCTAACTCTAACTCTGAACCCTAAACCTACACATAACCCTTAACACTAACGCTATCCGTAAACCTTAACCCTGACCCTAACCATTACCCCCACCGAAGCATTTAACCCTGACCTTAACCCTAATCCTTAATGATAACGCTAACACTAAACCCTAACCCTAAGCCCAACACTTAACCATAATACTATCCTTTAACCCTAAGCCTAACCCTAACCCCTAACGCTAAACCTAACCCTAACCGCAACCCTAACCCTCAATCTTGAAACTTACCATTAACCCTGACACTAACCCTTAACCGTAACCCTACTCCTAATCCTTATCCATAAGGCTAATACTGAAGCCTAACCCTGTGCCAAACGCTAAACCCAAACCTTAACCCTAACCCTGAATCTTAAACGTAAACCTAACTGTAACTGTTAAGCCTAACACTAACATTTAACCCTAACACCTAACCCTAAGACTCCACCCTAACACTAATCTTCATCCCTAAACATTACCATAATCCTACCCCTAAATCTAATTCTCAGACTTCTTGCTTTCTCAGAGTTTAGAAAGCCTACAATCCTCCCATGCCATGAGTTAAAGGGTGCTCTGCCACTGTGTCCTGCATGAAACCCAGGAATCCACACCCAGCGTTCAATAGAGTGTGTTCCCGGTGACAATCCTATCCCCCTAACCCCCGCCCACCGCCCAGTGCAGACAGGGCCTGTACGCTAAGTATAAGCACTGCCCCTAACAGATAACCCTCACCCTGAACATAACACCTAACCATGATCCTATTCCTAAACGTAAACCATAAACCTCCCCGTAATGCTAAATTATCCCCTTAAATTAACGTTAATGCATAACACCCTGAGAAGAAGCCCTATCCCATAATTCTAATCCTAAACCATAGTCATAACCATAACACCTCATCCCTATTTCTAAAATGAAAACCCTAACTTTCACCCTACCACAACCCTAACCCTAACCCTATCCCCTAACCCTAAGCCCTCACCCTATCACTAATCTTCATCCCTAAACCGTGCCGTAATTTTAACCCTAAATCTAATTCTCAGACGTCTTGTTTTCTCAGAGTTTTGAAAGCCTACAATCCTACTAAGCCATGCATGAAAGCCGGCTCTGCCACAGTGCCCGGCATGAAACCGAGAGGCCCATACACTGCGTGGGATAGAGTGTGTTCTCAGCGACCATCACAGACTCCTAAATTCGCCTCCTAGTGCATACAGGGCCAATGCCCTAAGCATAAACCCTACCCGTCACCCATAACCCTAACCCAGAACAGAACACCTAACTCTGATCCTACTGCTCACCTCAACAGGTAAACCTCACCGTAACCCTAAGTTCAACCCCTTATCTTAACGTTAATGCATGACACCCTGAGAACAAGCCTATACCGTAATTCTAACCCTAACTCCTAGCCATAACCATAACACCTAATCCCTAATTCTGAAATGCCAACCCTAACCTTAACCCTACCAACACTAACCCTAACCCTAACTCTTAACCATAACACTAACCTTTACCCTAATGCCTAGAGATTTAACCCCAACACTGACCTACAGTTACACTAACCCTACCCTCTAATGCTAACCTTAAAGCTGAACCATAAACCTAACCCTTAACCCTAACCCTATCCCTAACCCCCTTACCCTAACTCTAACTGTTAACCCTCACCCTAACCCTCAACCCTGACCCTAACCTTAAACCTTAATCCTAACCATGCGTGAGATGAGCCTCTGCCTTTGTCCTGCGTGACAGTTGAAGCCCAACACCCAGGGTACGATGAAGTGGGGACGCAGCCTTGCTCCACATCCACAGTGCCCCGTACGTTAGACAGGGCCCGTGCCCTAACACACACCGTTAAACGTAAGCCCTAACCCTATCACTAAACCAAACCCTTAGTAAGCCCTGAATCTAACTCCTAACAGTAACCCTAATCCCTGACCCTTACTCTTGCCTCTCACCGTAAACCTAAACCCAACCACTAAACATAATCCTAATCTCTAACCCTAACAGTAATCCTAACCCTAATTCTAACCTAAAACCCTAACCCCTAAACCTAATCCTAGTCCCTAACACCTAACCTTACCCTAAACCCAATTCCAATTCTCAGACTTCTTCAATTCAAAAACTTAAAAAAGCCTACAATCCACCAATGCCGTGTCTGAGATGAGGGTCCGCCCCTATGTCCTGCATGACAGGCAGGCTCCAATGCCCAGGGTACTATGGAGTGGGGTCCGGGGGTCTGGAGGCTTGCTAAACTCCAGTTTGGAAGAATTGCTATAGTCATATATAGGGATGCTTACATTTCCTGATAGAAAGCAACTATTGGTGTGTGATTTGTAGGCTTGCCTTACTCTAGTTTGGATGAAGAAGCTGAATCATATATAGGAATATTAGCTTTGAGTTAGAGGAAGCATCTATGGGGGGTGCTTTTTTGGCTTGTTAAACTCTGGTTTGGAAGAAGTTCGAGAGTCTTACATAGGAACGATATCATTCATTCAGAGAAAGCAATTATAGGGAGTTGGTTTGTAGGCTTGCTAAGCTCTAGTTTGGAGGAAGGCGAGAGTCATATATAGGAACGCTTACATTCACATAAAGCGTCTACGGGGGGACGGTTTCTAGGCTTCCTAAACTCTAGCTTGGAAAAAGAGGACAGTTATGTATAGGAACTCTCGGCGGGGGATTTGTGGCATTGCTAAAATCTTAGATTGGAAAAGTTGCGAGAGTCATACATAGGAATGTTAACATTCACTCAATGAAAGCAACTATAAGGGGTGCTTTCCAGGCTGGCTACACTCTAATTTGGAAAAAGTGCGACAGTCATATATAGGAAGGCTTATATTCACTCAGACAAAGCAATTATGTGTAGGTGTATCGTAGGCATGCTAACTCTAGTTTGGAAAATTTCGAGAGCCATGTATAGGAAAGCTTACAGTAACTTAGAGAAAGCAACGAACGGGGGTGGAGTGTAGGCTTGCTAAACTCTAGTTTGGAGGAAGTGCCATAGTCCTATATAGGAACGCTTAAATTCGTTCAGAGAAAACAGCTGTCGGGGATTGGTTTGTAGACATAACTCAAGTTTGGAAGAAGTGCGAGAGACATATATAGGAATGTTTACATTGACTCAAAGAAAGCAACTATGGGGGAGTGTTATTTTGGCATGCCAGATGCTAGTTAGGAAGAAGTACAAGACTCATATATAGGAACGCTTACATTCACACACCGAGAGCAACTACGGAGTAGTGTCAGGTAGACATGTTAAAGTCTAGCTTGGGAGAAGTTCCAGAGTCCTATATAGGAAAGGTAACAGCCACTTTGAAAAAGCAAGTCTTGGCGGGTGGTTTGTAGGCCTGCAAAACCCTGTTTTGGTTGAAGTGTGAGAGTCATATATGAGAACGCTTACATTCCCTCAGAGAAAGCAACGATGGGGTTGTTTGTAGGCTTACTAAACTGCAGTTTGGAAGAAGCACGAGAATCACATATAGGAACACATACATTTTGATGCACTGAAAGTAACTATGGGGTGGTGTTTTATAGGCATGCTAAACTCTAGTTTGGACGAAGTTTGAGAATCACATATAAGAAAGCTTACAGTCACTTAGAGAAAGCAAATCTCTGGGTGTGGAATGTAGGCCTGCTAAACTCTATTTTGGTTGAAGTGTGAGAGTCATATATGGGAACGCTTACATTCACTCAGAGAAAACAACGTTTGGGTGGTGGTTTGTAGGGCATACTAAACTGTAGTTTGGAAGAAGTACGAGAGTCCTATATAGGAACACTTACATTCACGCAGAGAAAGCACTTATGGCGTCAGGTTTTGTAGGCATGCTAAACTGCAGTTTGGAAGAAGTTGGAGAACCTTATACAGGAATGATTACCATCACCTAGGGAAAGCAACTCTCGGGAGATTGTTTGTACACATGCTAAACTCTAATTTGGATGAAGTGTGAGAGTCAAACATGGGACCGCTTACATTCCCTCAGAGAAACAACATTGGGCTGGTTTTCGTAGGCATACTAATTAGTTTGGAAGAAGTACGAGAATGATATTTGGGAACGCTTACATTCACCCAGAGAAAGCAACTACGGGGTGGTGTTTTGTAAGCATGCTATTGTTTGGAAGAAGTTCTAAACCTGAACAGTCACTTAGAGAAAGCAACTCTTGGTGGGTGATTTTTAGGTCTGCTAAATTGTATTTTGAAAGAAGTACCAGAGTCATATATACTAATGCTTACATTCATGCAAAGAAAAAACTATGGGGTGATGTTTTGTGGGCATGTTAACCTGTAGTTTGGAAGAAGTTGGAGAGTCTTATTTAGGAAAGCTTACAGTCACCTAGAGAAAGCAACTCTCGGGAGATCCTTTCTTGGCCTGCTAAACTCTACTTTGGATCAATTGTGAGAGTCAAACATGGGAATGCTTTCATTCATTCAGAGAACGCAACGTTTGGGTGGTGGTTTGTAGGCATTCTAAACTGTATTTTGGAGGAAGTACGAGAGTCATATATCTGAACGCTTACATTCAGGCATAGACAGCAACTCTGGGGTCGTATTTTGTTGGCATGGTAAACTGTGGTTTGGAAGAAGTTCGAGAGTCTTATATAGGAAAGATTACAGCGACACAGAGAAAACAGCTCTCGGAAGTTTATTGGTAGGCCTGCTAAACTCTAATTTGGATGAAATGTGAGAACGCTTGCATTCATTCACTCAGAGAAAGAAACATTATCGTGATGGTTTGAAGGCATAATAACTGTAGTTGGGAAGAAGTAGGAGAGTCATATATATGAACGGTTACATTCACGCAGAGAAAGCAACTGTGGGGTGGCGCAGGTATGCATGTTAATCTGTAGTTTGGAGGAAGTGCGGGAGTCATATCTGGGGAAAATTACAGTCACTTAGAGAAAGGAACCATTTTGGGCTGGTTTGTAGATCTGCTAAATTCTATTTTGGAAACAGAGTGTGAGTCATAAATGGGAACGCTTATGTTCACTCAGAGAAAGCAACCACGGTGTGGTGTTTTGTTGGCATGCTGTAGTTTGAAAGAAGTTGGAGATTCTTATATAGGAAAGTTTACAGTCACCTAGAGAAAGCAACTCACGGGGTGTGGTTTGTAGGCCTGCTAAACTCTAATTTAGATGAAGTGAGAGAGGCATATATATGAACGCTTATATTGATGCAGAGAAAGTAACTATGGGGTGGTGTTTTGTAGGCATGCTAAAATATAATTTGGAAGAAGTTCGAAAGCAGACAGTCACTTAGAGAAAGCAACTCTCGGCGGTTCATTTTTCGGTCTGCTAAATTGTATTTTGAAAGAAGTACCAGAGTCATATATACAAACGCTTACATTCATGCAGAGAAAGCAACTGTGGGGTGGTGTTTTCTAGGCATGCTAAACTCTAGTTTGGACGAAGTTTGAGAATCACATATAAGAAAGCTTAGAGTCACTTAGAGAAAGCAAATCTCTGGTGTGGAATGTAGGCGTGCTAAACTCTATTTTGGTTTCAGAGTGAGAGTCATATATGGGAAGGCTTACATTCACTCAGAGAAAACTACGATAATGTGGTGGTTTGTAGGCATACTAAACTCTAGTTTGGAAGAAGTAGGAGAATGATATATGGGAACACTTACATTCATGCAGAGAAAGCAATTATGGGGTGGATTTTTTGTAGCCATGCTAATCTCTATTTTGCAAGAAGTTAAAGAGTAATATATAGGAAAACGTACCGTCATTTATAGAAACCAACTTTCGGGGGATGGTTTGTAGGCCTGCAAAACTCTACTTTGGAAGAAGGGGGAGAGTCATATTGGGGACCGTGTACATTCACTCAGAGAAATCAACGATGGGGTTGTGGTTTGTAGGCATACTAAACTCTAGTTTGGAAGAAGTACGAGAATCATATATAGGAACGCTTACATTCATGCAGAGAAAGCAACTATGGAGTGATGTTTGTATGCCTACTAAACTATAGTTTGGGGGATGTTCGAGAGTCATATCTGGGAAGTTTACAGTCATTTAGAGAAAGCAACTCTTGGAGGGGTGGTTCGTAGGCCTGCTAAACTCTATTTTCAATGAAGTGTTAGAATCATATACAGGAACGCTTACATTCACTCAGAGAAAGCAACGTTGGGGTGGCCGTTTTTGAGCATACTGAACTCTACTTTGGAAGAGGTACGAGAGACATATATAGGAACGCTTACATTAACACAGAGAAAGCAAATATGGGGTGCTGTAGTGCAGGCATGCTAAACTATAGATTGGAAGAAGTTCGAAAGCTGACAGTCACTTACAGAAAGGAACTCTTGGCGGGTGATTTTTAGGTCTCCTAAATTGTATTTTGAAAGACGTACCAGAGTCATATAGACAAACGCTTACATTCATGCAGAGAAAGAAACTATGGGGTGATGTGTTGTTGGCATGCTAAACTGCAGTTTGGAAGGAGTTCGAGAGTGTTATATAGGATAACTTACAGTCACCTAGAGAAAGCAACACTCGGGACAGCTTTGCAAGCCTGTAAACACTAATTAGCAGCAATTGTGAGAGTCAAACATGGGAACGCTTACATTCACTCAGAGAACACAACGTTTGGGTGGTGATTTGTAGGCATCATAACTGTAGTTTGGAAGAAGTAGGAGAGTCATATATATGAACGGTTACATTCACGCAGAGAAAGCAACTGATGGGTGGCGTATGTACTCATGTTAATGTATACTTTGGAGGAAGTTCGGGAGTCTTATCTAGGGAAAATTGCAGTCACTTAGAGAAAGCAACCATCAGGGGCCGTTTTGTAGATCTGCTAAATTCTATTTTGGAAGAAGAGAGAAAGTCATATGTGGGAACGCTTATGTTCACTCAGAGAAATCAACGATGGGGCAGTGTTTCGTTGGCATGCTAAACTGTAGTTTGGAAGAAGTTCGCGAGTCTTATATAAGAAAGCTTACAGTCACCTAGAGAAAGTAACTCTCGGCAGATTGTTTCTAGCATGCTAAACCCTAATTTGCATCAATTGTGAGAGTCAAACATGGGAACGCTTACATTCACTCAGAGAACGCAACGTTTGGGTGGTGGTTTGTAAGCATTCTAAACTATTTTGGAGGAAGTAGGAGAGTCATATATACGAATGCTTACATTCACGCAGAGAAAGCAACTCTGGGGTCATATTTTGTTGGCATGCTAAACTGTGGTTTGGAAGAAGTTCGAGAGCCTTATATAGGAAAGATTACAGTGACACAGAGAAAACAACTCTCTGTAGTTTGTTGGTAGGTCTGCTAAACTGTAATTTGGATGAAGTGTGAGAACGCTTGCATTCACTCAGAGAAAGAACTTTGTCGTGGTGGTTTGTAGGAATAACAACTGTAGTTCGAAGAAGTAGGAGAGTCATATATGAACGGTTACATTCACGCAGAGAAAGCAATTGTGGGGTGGTGTATGTAATCATCATAATCTGTAGTTTGGAGGAAGTTCGAGAGTCATATCTGGGGAAAATTAGAGTCACTTAGAGAAAGGAACCATCTTGGGCTGGTGTGTAGGTCTGTTAAATTCTATTTTGGAAAAAGAGTGAGAGTCATATATGGGAACGCTTATGTTCACTCAGAGAAATCAATGATGGGGCGCTGTATTGTTGGCATGCCAAACTGTAGTTTGGAAGAAGTTCAAGAGTCTTATATAGGAAAGTTTACAGTCACCTAGAGAAAGCAACTCACAGGAAGTGGTTTGTAGGCCGCTAAACTCTAATTTGGATGAAGTGAAAGAGGCATACATGGATATGCTTCATTCACTCAGAGAAAGGTAAGTTGGAGTGGCGGTTTTTAGGTATACTAAACTCCAGTTTGGAAGAAGTACGAGAGTCATATATATGAACGCTTATATGGACGCAGAGAAAGCAACTATGGGGTGGTGTTTTGTAGGCATGCTAAAATATAATTTGGAAGAAGTTCGAAAGCAGACAGTCACTTAGAGAAAGCAACTCTTGGCGGTGGATTTTTAGGTCTGCTAAATTGTATTTTGAAAGAAGTACCAGTGTCATATATAAGAACGCTTACATTCATGCAGAGAAAGCATCTGTGGGGTGGTGTATTGTAGGCATGCTAAAATCTAGTTTGGACGAAGTTTGAGAATCACATATAAGAAAGCTTAGAGTCACTTAGAGAAAGCAAATCTCTGGTTGTGGAATGTAGGCTTGCTAAACTCTATTGTGGTTCAAGACTGAGCATCATATATGGAAAGGGTTACATTCACTCAGAGAAAGCAACGATGGTGTGGTGGTTTGTAGGCATACTAAACTCTAGTTTGGAAGAAGTAGGAGAATGATATATGGGAAAGCTTACATTCATGCAGAGAAAGCAATTATGCGGTGGATTTTTTGCACCCATGCTAATCTCTAGTTTGGAAGATGTTATATAGGAAAGCGTACACTCATTTATAGAAACCAATTTACGGGGGATGGATGGTAGGCCTGCAAAACTCTACTTTGGAAGAAGGGGGAGAGTCATATTGGGGACCACGTACATTGACTCAGAGAAATCAAGGATGGGGTTGTGTTTTGTAGGCATACTAAACTCTAGTTTGGAGGAAGTACGAGAATCATATATAGGAACGCTTACATTCATGCAGAGAAAGCAACTATGGAGTGATGTTTGTATGCCTACTAAACTATAGTTTGGAGGATGTTCAAGAGTCATATCTGGGAAGCTTACAGTCATTTAGAGAAAGGAACTCTCTGGGGGTGGTTCGTAGGCCTGCTAAACTCTATTTTCAATGAAGTGTTACAATCATATACAGGAACGCTTACATTCACTCAGAGAAAGCAACGTTGGGGTGGTGGTTTGTAGGTATACTAACCTGTAATTTGGAAGAAGCAAAAGAATCACATATAGAACCGCTTACATTCAGGCACTGAAAGCCACTATGGGTTCGTGTTTTTAGGCATGCTAAACTGTAGTTTGGAAGAAGTTCGAAAGCTGTCACTTAGAGAAAGAAACTCTCTGCGGGTGATTTTTAGGTCTGCTAAATTGTGTTTTGAAATAAGTACCAGAATCATAGTTACAAACGGTTACATTCATGCAGAGAAAGAAACTATGGGGTGATGTTTTGTGGGCATGCTAAACTGCCCACAAAACTTCTAAGAAGTTCGAGAGTCTTATATAGGAAAGCTTACAGTCACCTAGAGAAAGCAACTCTCGGGAGATGGTTTCTAAGCCTGCTAAACTAATTTGCACCGATTGTTAAAGTCAAACATGGGAAGGTTTACATCCACTCAGAACGCAACGTTTGGGTTGTGGTTTGTGGCCATAATAACTGTAGTTCGGAAAAAGTAGGAAAGTCATATATATGAACGGTTACATTCACGCAGAGAAAGCAACTGTTGGGTACCGTATGTACGCGTGCTAATCTATAGTTTGGAGGAAATTCGAGAGTCATATCTAGGGAAAATTACAGTCACATAGCTAAATCAACCATCGGGGACTGGTTTGTAGGTCTGCTAAATTCTATTTTGGAAAAAGAGATTCATATAAGGGAATGCTTATGTTCACTCAGAGAAAGCAACGATCCGGTGGTGTATTGTTGGCATGCTAAACTGTAGTTTGGAAGAAGTTCGAGAGTTTTATATAGGAAAGCTTACATTCACCTAGAGAAAGCAACTTTCAGGATGTGGTTTATAGGCCTGGTGAACTCTAATTTGGATCAAGTGTGAGAGTCATACATACGAGTTCCAAAATACAGTTTAGTATGCCTACAAACCACCAGCCCAACATTGCTTTCTCTGAGTGGATATAGGCTTTCCCTTATATGAATCTCGGACTGCTTTCAAAATGCAATTTACCGGACCTACAAAACACCGCCTGAGAGTTGTTTTCTCTCACTATAAGCTTTCCTATATATGACTTTGGAACATAGTTTAGCATGCCAACAAAAGGCCACCCCATAGTTTGTGTGAATGTAAGCATTCCTATGCATCACGCTCGTACTTCTTCCAAAGTATAGTACACCTACCAACCACCTCCCCAACGTTGCTTTTTCTGAGTGAATGTAAGCATTCTTTTATTCTCGTACTTCCTCCAAACTCCAGTTTAGTGTGACTAAAAACCACCACCGCAACCCTGCTTTCTCTGAGTGAATGTTAGCGTTCCCGTTTATGATTCACACTTCATCCAAAATAGAATTTAGCAGAACTACAAACCAGCCCCCAAGGGTTGCTTTCTCTATGAGACTGTAAGCTTTCCTATTACTCTTAACTTCTTCGCAACTAGAGATTTGCATGCCTACAAAACACCACCCCATAGTTGCCCTCTCTGCGTGAATGTAAGCACTTGTATATATGACTCTGCTACTTCTTCCAAAATACAGTTTAGTATGCTTACAAACAACCAACCAAACGTTGCGTTCTCTGAGAGAATGTTAGCGTTCCCAAGTATGACTGTTCCAAATGATGCAAAGTAGAGTTTAGCAGGCTTACAAACTATCTCTCGAAAGTTGCTTCCTCTGGGGGACTGTAAGCTTTCCTATAAAAGACTGTCGAACTTCTTCGAAACTACATTTCAGCACGCCAACAAAACATCACCACATAGTTTCTTTCTCAGCATAAATATAAGCGATTTTATATATGACTCTGGTACTTCTTTCAAAATACAATTTAGCAGACCTCTAAATCAACCGCCGAGAGTTGCCTTCTCTAAGTCACTGTCAGCTTTCGAACTTCTTCCAAATTATATTTTAGCAGGCCTACAAAACACCACCCCATAGTGGCCCTCTCTGGGTGAATGTAAGCGCTCATATATATGACTCTGCTACTTCCAAAATACCGTTTAGTATGCTTACAAACAACCACCCAAAAGTTAAGTTCTCTGAGAGAATGTTAGCGTTCCCAAGTATGACTGTTCCAAATGATGCAAAGTAGAGTTTAGCAGGCTTACAAACTATCTCTCGAAAGTTGCTTCCTCTAGGGGACTGTAAGGTTTCCTATAAAAGACTATCGAACTTCTTCGAAACTACATTTCAGCACGCCAACAAAACATCACCACATAGTTTTTCTCAGCATAAATGTAAGAGATTTTATATATGACTCTGGTACTTCTTTCAAAATACAATTTAGCAGACCTCAAAATCAACCGCCAAGAGTTGCATACTCTAAGTCACTGTCAGCTTTCGAACTTCTTCCAAATTATATTTTAGCATGCCTACAAAACACCACCCCATAGTTGCTTTCTCTGCGTCCATATAAGCGTTCATATATATGACTCTCGTACTTCTTCCAAACTGGAGTTTAGTATACCTAAAAACCGGCACCACAATTTACCTTTCTCTGAGTGAATGAAGCGTATCCATGTATGCCTCTTTCACTTCATCCAAATTAGAGTTTAGTGGCCCACAAACCACCTCCTGTGAGTTGCATTCTCTAGGTGACTGTAAACTTTCCTATATAAGACTCTCGAACTTCTTCCAAACTACAGTTTAGCATGCCAACAATACAGCGCCCCATCGTTGATTTCTCTGAGTGAACATAAGCGTTCCCATATATGACTCTCACTCTTCTTCCAAAATAGAATTTAGCAGACCTACACAACACCCGATGGTTCCAATTCTCTACGTGACTCTAATTTTTCCCACATATGACTCTCGAACTTTCTCCAAACTATAGATTATGATGATTACATAGGCCACCCCACAGTTGCTTTCTCTGCATGAATGTAACCGTTCATATATGACTCTCCTTCTTTTAAACTACAGCATTTATTCCTACAAACCATCACGACAACGTTCTTTCTCTGAGTGAATGCAAGCATTCTCACACTTCATCCAAATTACAGTTTAGCAGACCTACCAACAAACTACAGAGAGTTGTTTTTCTCTGTGTCACTGTAATCTTTCTTATGTAAGGCTCTCGAACTTCTTCCAAACCACAGTTTAGCATGCCAACAAAATACGACCCCAGAGTTGCTTTCTCTGCGTGAATGTAAGCATTCGTATATATGAGTCTCCTACTTCCTCCAAAATACAGTTTAGAATGCTTACAAACCACCACCCAAACGTTGCGTTCTCTGAGTGAATGTAAGCGTTCCCATGTTTGACTCTCACAATTGATGCAAATTAGAATTTAGCATGCTTAGAAACAATCTCCCGAGAGTTGCTTTCTCTAGGTGACTGTAATTTTCCCCAGATATGACTCTCGCACTTCCTCCAAACTACAGATTAGCATGCATACACACGCCACCCAACAGTTGCTTTCTCTGCGTGAATGTAACCGTTCATATATATGACTCTCCTACTTCTTCTGAACTACAGTTATTATGCCTACAAACCACCACCCAAACGTTGTGTTCTCTGAGTAAATGTAAGCGTTCCCATGTTTGACTCTCACAATTGCTGCTAGTTAGAGTTTAGCAGGCTTGCAAAGCTCTCCTGAGTGTTGCTTTCTCTAGGTGACTGTAAGCTATCCAAATAACACTCTCGAACTCCTTCCAAACTGCAGTTTAGCATCCCCACAACACATCACCCCATATTTTCTTTCTACGCATGAATGTAAGCGTTTGTATATAAGACTCTGACACGTCTTTCAAAATACAATTTAGCAGACTGAAAAAATCACCCGCCAAGAGTTGCTTTCTCTAAGTGACTGTCAGCTTTCGAACTTCTTCCAATCTATAGTTTAGCATGCCTGCACTACAGCACCCCGTATTTGCGTTCTCTGTGTTAATGTAAGCGTTCGTATTTATGTCTCTCGTACCTCTTCCAAAGTAGAGTTCAGTATGCTCAAAAACGGCCACCCCAACGTTGCTTTCTCTGAGTGAATGTAAGCGTTCCTGTATATGATTTTAACACTTCATTGAAAATAGAGTTTAGCAGGCCTACGAACCACCCCCCGAGAGTTACATCCTCCAAACTATAGTTTAGTAGGCATACAAACATCACTCCATAGTTGCTTTCTCTGCGTGAATGTAACCGTTCATATATATGACTTTCCTACTTCTTCCAAACTACAGTTATTATGGCCACAAACTACAACCCAAACCTTGCGTTCTGAGTGGATGTAAACCTTCCCATATTTGACTTTAACAGTTGGTGCAAATTAGCAGGCTTAGAAACCATCTCCCGAGAGTTGCTCTCTCTAGGTGACTGTAAGCTTTGCTATATAAGATTCTAAACTTCCTCCAAACTATAGTTTAGTAGGCATAAAAACATCACTCCATAGTTGCTTTCTCTGCATGAATGTAAGCGTTCCTATATATGATTCTCGTACTTCCTCCAAACTAGAGTTTAGTATGCCTACAAAACACAAGCCCATCCTTGATTTCTCTGAGTCAATGTACGTGGTCCCCAATATGACTCTCTCACTTCTTCCAAAGTAGAGTTTTGCAGGCCTACCGTCCATCCCCCGAAAGTTGGTTTCTATAAATGACTGTACGCTTTCCTATATAACTTCTTCCAAACTAGAGATTAGCATGGGTACAAAAACCCACCCCATAATTGCTTTCTCTGCATGAATGTAAGCATTCCCAAATATCATTTTCCTACTTCTTCCAAACTAGAGTTTAGTATGCCTACAAACCACCACATCATCGTTGCTTTCTCTGAGTGAATGTAACCCTTTCCATATATGACTCTCAATCTTAAACCAAAATAGAATTTAGCACGCCTACATTCCACAACCAGAAATTTGCTTTCCCTAAGAGACTCTAAGCTTTCTTATATGTGATTCTCAAACTTCGTCCAAACTAGAGTTTAGCACGCCTAGAAAACACCACCCCACAGTTGCTTTCTCTGCATGAATGTAAGCGTTTGTATATATGACACTGGTACTTCTTTCAAAATACAATTTAGCAGACCTAAAAATCCACCGCCAAGAGTTGCTTTCTCTGACTGTCTGCTTTCGAACTTCTTCCAAACTATATTTTAGCATGCCAACAAAACACCACCCCATAGTTGCTTTCTCTGCGTCCATATAAGCGTTCATATATATGTCTCTCGTACTTCTTCCAAACTGGAGTTTAGTATACCTAAAAACCGGCACCACAATTTACCTTTCTCTTAGTGAATGAAGCGTATCCATGTATGCCTCTTTCACTACATCCAAATTAGAGTTTAGCGGCCTACAAACCACTTCCTGTGAGTTGCTTTCTCTAGGTGACTGTAAACTTTCCTATATAAGACTCTTGAACTTCTTCCAAACTACAGTTTGGCATGCCAACAATACAGCGCCCCATCGTTGATTTCTCTGGGTGAACATAAGTGTTCCCATATATGACTCTCACTCTTTTTCCAAAATAGAATTTAACAGACCTACACACCAGCCCAAGATGGTTCCTTTCTCTAAGTGACTCTAATTTTCCCCAGATATGACTCTCGAACTTCCTCCAAACTACAGATTATGATGATTACATACACCACCCCACAATTGCTTTCTCTGCGTGAATGTAACCGTTCATATATGACTCTCCTACTTCTTCGAACTACAGTTGTTATTCCTACAAACCACCACGACAAAGTTCTTTCTCTGAGTGAATGCAAGCGTTCTCACACTTCATCCAAATTACAGTTTAGCAGACCTACCAACAAACTACAGAGAGTTGTTTTCTCTGTGTCACTGTAATCTTTCCTATATAAGGCTCTCGAACTTCTTCCAAACCACAGTTTAGCATGCCAACAAAATACGACCCCAGAGTTGCTTTCTCTGCGTGAATGTAAGCATTCGTATATATGACTCTCCTACTTCCTCCAAAATACAGTTTAGAATGCTTACAAACCACCACCCAAACGTTGCGTTCTCTGAGTGAATGTAAGCGTTCCCATGTTTGACTCTCACAATTGATGCAAATTAGGGTTTAGCATGCTTAGAAACAATCTGCCGAGGGTTACTTTCTCTAGGTGACTGTAAGCTTTCTTATATAAGACTCGCGAACTTCTTCCAAACTACAGTTTAGCATGCCAACGAAACACTGCCCCATCGTTGATTTCTCTGAGTGAACATAAGCGTTCCCACATATGACTTTCTCTCTTCTTCCAAAATAGAATTTAGCAGATCTACAAAACGGCCCCCGATGGTTGCTTTCTCTAAGTGACTGCAATTTTCCCTAGATAAGACTCCCGAACTTCCTCCAAAGTATACATTAACATGCGTACATACGCCACCCATCAGTTGCTTTCTCTGCGTGAATGTAACCGTTCATATATATGACTCTCCTACTTCTTCCAAACTACAGTTATGATGCCTACAAATCACCACCCAAACGTTGTGTTCTCTGAGTGAATGTAAGCGTTCCCATGTTTGACTCTCACAATTGCTGCTAATTAGTGTTTACAGGCTTGCAAAGCTGTCCCGAGTGTTGCTTTCTCTAGGTGACTGTAAGTTATCCTATATAACACTCTCGAACTCCTTCCAAACTGCAGTTTAGCATGCCAACAACACATCACCCCATAGTTTCTTTCTCTGCATGAATGTAAGCGTTTGTCTATATGACTCTGGTACGTCTTTCAAAATACAATTTAGCAGACCTAAAAATCACCCGCTAAGAGTTGCTTTCTGTAAATGACTGTCAGCTTTCGAACTTCTTCCAATCTATAGTTTAGCATGCCTGCACTACAGCACCCGGTATTTGCTTTCTCTGTGTTAATGTAAGCGTTCCTGTATATGTCTCTCGTACCTCTTCCAATGTAGAGTTCAGTATGCTCAAAAACGGCCACCCCAACGTTGCTTTCTCTGAGTGAATGTAAGCGTTCCTGTATATGATTCGAACACTTCATTGAAAATAGAGTTTAGCAGGCCTACGAACCACCCCCCCCAAGAGTTGCTTTCTCTAAATGACTGTAAGCATCCCAGATATGACTCTCGAACATCCCCCAAACTATAGTTTAGTAGGCATACAAACATCACTCCATAGTTGCTTTCTCTGCATGAATGTAAGCGTTCCTATATATGATTCTCGTACTTCTTCCAAACTAGAGTTTAGTATGCCTACAAACCACAACCCCATCGTTGATTTCTCTGAGTGAATGTACGCGGTCCCCAAAATGACTCTCCCCCTTCTTCCAAAGTAGAGTTTTGCAGGCCTACAAACCATCCCCCGAAAGTTGGTTTCTATAAATGACGGTACGCTTTCCTATATATTACTCTTTAACTTCTTGCAAAATAGAGATTAGCATGGCTACAAAAAATCCACCCCATAATTGCTTTCTCTGCATGAATGTAAGTGTTCCCATATATCATTCTCCTACTTCTTCCAAACTAGAGTTTAGTATGCCTACAAACCACCACATCATTGTAGCTTTCTCTGAGTGAATGTAAGCCTTCCCATATATGACTCTCACTCTGAAACCAAAATAGAGTTTAGCACGCCTACATTCCACACCAGAGATTTGCTTTCTCTAAGTGACTCTAAGCTTTCTTATATGTGATTCTCAAACTTCGTCCAAAGTAGAGTTTAGCATGCCTAGAAAACACCACCCTACAGTTGCTTTCTCTGCTTGAATGTAGGCGTTTGTATATATGACTCTGGTACTTCTTTCAAAATACAATTTAGCAGACCGAAAAATGAACCGCCGAGAGTTGCTTTCTCTAAGTGACTGTCTGCTTTCGAACTTCTTCCAAATTATGTTTTAGCATGCCTACAAAACACCACCCCATAGTTACTTTCTCTGCATCAATATAAGCGTTCATATATATGCCTCTCTCACTTCATCTAAATTAGAGTTTAGCAGGCCTACAAACCACGCCCCGTGAGTTGCTTTCTCTAGGTGACTGTAAACTTTCCTATATAAGAATCTCCAACTTCTTTCAAACTACAGCATGCCAACAAAACACCACACCGTGGTTGCTTTCTCTGAGTGAACATAAGCGTTCCCATATATGACTCACACTCTGTTTCCAAAATAGAATTTAGCAGATCTACAAACCAGCCCAAGATGGTTCCTTTCTCTAAGTGACTGTAATTTTCCCCAGATATGACTCTCGCACTTCCTCCAAACTACAGATTAACATGCATACCTGCGCCACCCCACAGTTGCTTTCTCTGCGTGAATGTAACCGTTCATATATATGACTCTCCTACTTCTTCCCAACGACAGTTATTATGCCTTCAAACCATCACGATAATGTTTCTTTCTCTGAGTGAATGAATGCAAGCGTTCTCACATTTCATCCAAATTAGAGTTTAGCAGGCCTACCAATAAACTTCCGAGAGTTGTTTTCTCTGTGTCACTGTAATCTTTCCTATATAAGACGCTCAAACTTCTTCCAAACCACAGTTTAGCATGCCAACAAAATACAACCCCAGAGTGGCTTTCTCTGCCTCAATGTAAGCGTTCATATATATGACTCTAGTACTTCCTCCAAAATACAGTTTAGAATGCCTACAAACCACCACCCAAACGTTGCGTTCTCTGAATGAATGAAAGCATTCCCATGTTTGACTCTCACAATTGATCCAAAGTAGAGTTTAGCAGGCCAAGAAAGGATCTCCTGAGAGTTGCTTTCTCTAGGTGACTGTAAGCTTTCCTAAATAAGACTCTCCAACTTCTTCCAAACTACAGGTTAACATGCCCACAAAACATCACCCCATAGTTTTTTCTTTGCATGAATGTAAGCATTAGTATATATGACTCTGGTACTTCTTTCAAAATACAATTTAGCAGACCTAAAAATCACCCACCAAGAGTTGCTTTCTCTAAGTGACTGTTCAGGTTTAGAACTTCTTCCAAACAATAGCATGCTTACAAAACACCACCCCGTAGTTGCTTTCTCTGGGTGAATGTAAGCGTTCCCAAATATCATTCTCGTACTTCTTCCAAACTATTTAGTATGCCTACAAAAACCAGCCCAATGTTGTTTCTCTGAGGGAATGTAAGCGGTCCCATGTTTGACTCTCACACTTCATCCAAATTAGAGTTTAGCATGTGTACAAACAATCTCCCGAGAGTTGCTTTCCCTAGGTGATGGTAATCATTCCTGTATAAGGTTCTCCAACTTCTTCCAAACTGCAGTTTAGCATGCCTACAAAACCTGACGCTATAAGTGCTTTCTCTGCGTGAATGTAAGTGTTCCTATATAGGACTCTCGTACTTCTTCCAAACTACAGTTTAGTATGCCCTACAAACCACCACCCAAACGTTGTTTTCTCTGAGTGAATGTAAGCGTTCCCATATATGACTCTCACACTTCAACCAAAATAGAGTTTAGCAGGCCTACATTCCACACCCAGAGAGTTGTTTTCTCTACGTGACTGTAAACTTTCCTATATATGACTCTCAAACTTCGTCCAAACTAGAGTTTTGCAAGCCTACAAAACACCACCCCATAGTTGTTTTCGGTGCCGGAATGTAAGCGGCTCTACATGTGATTCTCTTGCTTCTTCCAAATTACAGGTTAGTATGCCTAGGAACCACAACCACGACGTTGCTTTCACTGAGTTCCCATATATTATTCTAACACTTCATTGAAAATAGAGTTTAGCAGGCCTACGAAACACCCCCCGAGAGTTGCTTTCTCTAAGTGACTGTAAGCTTCCCAGATATGACTCTCGAACTTCCTCCAAACTATATTTTAGTAGGCATACAAACATCACTCCATAGTTGCTTTCTCTGCGTGAAGGTAAGCGTTCCTATATACGATTCTCGTACTTCTTCCAAACTAGAGTTGACTATGCCTACAAATCACAATCCCATCATTGATTTCTCTGAGTGAATGCACGCGGTCCCCAATATGACTCTCCCCCTTCTTCCAAACTGGAGTTTTGCAGGTGTACAAAACATCCCCCGAGAGTTGGTTTCTATGACTGTAACCTTTCCTATATATTACTCCTTAACTTCTTCCAAACTAGAGATTAGCATGGCTACAAAAACGCCACCCCATAATTGCTTTCTCTACGTGAATGTAAGCGTTCCCATATATCATTCTCCCACTTCTTCCAAACTAGAGTTTAGTATGCCTACAAACCACCACGTCGTCGTTGCTTTCTCTGAGGGAATGTAAGCCTTCCCATATATGACTCTCACTCTTAAACCAAAATAGAGTTTAGCAGGCCTACTTTCCACACCCAGAGATTTGCTTTCTCTAAGTGACTGTAAGCTTTCTTATATGTGATTCTCAAACTTCGTCCAAACTAGAGTTTAGCATGCCTATAAAACACCACCCCATAGTTACTTTCAGTGCGTCAAAATGTATGTGTTCCTATATGTGATTCTCGTGCTTCTTCCAAACTGCAGTTTAGTAAGCCTACAAACAACCCCATCGTTGCTTTCTCTGAGGGAATGTAAGCGTTCTCATATATGACTCTCACACTTCAACCAAAACAGGGTTTTGCAGGCCTACAAACAACCCGCCAAGACTTGCTTTTTCAAAGTGGCTGTTACCTTTCCTATATAGGACTCTGGAACTTCTCCCAAGCTAGACTTTAACATGTCTACCTGACACTACTCCGTAGTTGCTCTCGGTGTGTGAATGTAAGCGTTCCTATATATGAGTCTTGTACTTCTTCCTAACTAGCATCTGGCATGCCAAAATAACACTCCCCCATAGTTGCTTTCTTTGAGTCAATGTAAACATTCCTATATATGTCTCTCGCACTTCTTCCAAACTTGAGTTATGTCTACAAACCAATCCCCGACAGCTGTTTTCTCTGAACGAATTTAAGCGTTCCTATATAGGACTATGGCACTTCCTCCAAACTAGAGTTTAGCAAGCCTACACTCCACCCCCGTTCGTTGCTTTCTCTAAGTTACTGTAAGCTTTCCTATACATGGCTCTCGAAATTTTCCAAACTAGAGTTAGCATGCCTACTATACACCTACACATAATTGCTTTGTCTGAGTGAATATAAGCCTTCCTATATATGACTGTCGCACTTTTTCCAAATTAGAGTGTAGCCAGCCTGGAAAGCACCCCTTATAGTTGCTTTCATTGAGTGAATGTTAACATTCCTATGTATGACTCTCGCAACTTTTCCAATCTAAGATTTTAGCAATGCCATAAATCCCCCGCCGAGAGTTCCTATACATAACTGTCCTCTTTTTCCAAGCTAGAGTTTAGGAAGCCTAGAAACCGTCCCCCCGTAGACGCTTTATGTGAATGTAAGCGTTCCTATATATGACTCTCGCCTTCCTCCAAACTAGAGCTTAGCAAGCCTACAAACCAACTCCCTATAATTGCTTTCTCTGAATGAATGATATCGTTCCTATATAAGACTCTCGAACTTCTTCCAAACCAGAGTTTAACAAGCCAAAAAAGCACCCCCATAGATGCTTCCTCTAACTCAAAGCTAATATTCCTATATATGATTCAGCTTCTTCATCCAAACTAGAGTAAGGCAAGCCTACAAATCACACACCAATAGTTGCTTTCTATCAGGAAATGTAAGCATCCCTATATATGACTATAGCAATTCTTCCAAACTGGAGTTTAGCAAGCCTCCAGACCCCCGGACCCCACTCCATAGTACCCTGGGCATTGGCGCCTGCCTGTCATGCAGGACATAGGGGCGGACCCTCATCTCAGACACGGCATTGGTGGATTGTAGGCTTTTTTAAGTTTTTGAATTGAAGAAGTCTGAGAATTGGAATTGGGTTTAGGGTAAGGTTAGGTGTTAGGGACTAGGATTAGGTTTAGGGGTTAGGGTTTTAGGTTAGAATTAGGGTTAGGATTACTGTTAGGGTTAGAGATTAGGATTATGTTTAGTGGTTGGGTTTAGGTTTACGGTGAGAGGCAAGAGTAAGGGTCAGGGATTAGGGTTACTGTTAGGAGTTAGATTCAGGGCTTACTAAGGGTTTGGTTTAGAGATAGGGTTAGGGCTTACGTTTAACGGTATGTGTTAGGGCACGGGCCCTGTCTAATGTACGGGGCACTGTGGGTGTGGAGCAAGGCTGGGTCCCCACTTCATCGTACCCTGGGTGTTGGGCTTCAACTGTCACGCAGGACAAAGGCAGAGGCTCATCTCACGCATGGTTAGGATTAAGGTTTAAGTTTAGGGTCAGGGTTGAGGGTTAGGGTGAGGGTTAACAGTTAGAGTTAGGGTAAGGGGGTTAGGGATAGGGTTAGGGTTAAGGGTTAGGTTTATTGTTCAGGTTTAAGGTTAGCATTAGAGGGTAGGGTTTGTGTAACTGTAGATCAGTGTTGGGTTTAGATCTCTAGGCATTAGGGTAAAGGTTAGGGTTAGGGTTAAGAGTTAGGGTTATGTTTAAAGGTTAGGATTGGGATTAGGCTTAAGGGTTAAGGTTAAGGTTATGGGTTATGACTAAGGATCAACGGTTAGGGTTATTTTTAGGCGTAGGGTTAGGGTAAGGGGTTAGAGTTAGTGTTAGTGTTGTTGGTCGGGTTAAGGTTAGGGTTGGCGTTTCAGAATTAGGGATTAGGTGTTATGTTTATAGCTAGGAGTTAGGGTTAGAATTACGGTATAGGGCTTGTTCTCAGGGTGTCATGCATTAACGTTAAGATAAGGGCTTAAAGTTAGGGTTACGGTGAGCTTTACCTGTTAAGGTGAGCAGTAGGATCAGGGTTAGGTGTTATGTTCTGGGTTAGGGTTATGGGTGAGGGGTAGGGCTTATCCTTAGGGCACGGGCCCTGTATGCACTAGGAGGCGAAGTTAGGGATCTGTGATGGTCGCTGGGAACCCACTCTATCGTTCGCAGTGTATGGGCCTCTGGGTTTCATGCAGGACACTGTGGCAGAGCCGGCTTTCATGCATGGCTTAGTAGGATTGTAGGCTTTCAAAACTCTGAGAAAGCAAGAAGTCTGAGAATTAGATATCGGGTTAGGATTACGGCACGGTTTAGGGATGAAGATTAGTGTTAGGGTGAGGGCTTAGGGTTAGGGGTTAGGGTTAGGGTTAGGGTTGTTGGTAGGGTGAAGGTTAGGGTTGACGTTTTAGAATTAGGGATGAGGTGTTACGGTTATGACTATGGTTTAGGATTAGAATTATGGGATAGGGCTTCTTCTCAAGGTGTTTTGCATTCACGTTAAGTTAAGGGGCTAAGTTAGGGTTACGGGGAGGTTTATGTTTTAAGGTGAGCAATAGGATCAGGGTTAGGTGTTATGTTCAGGGTGAGGGTTATTTGTTAGGGGTAGTGTTTATACTTAGCATACGGGCCCTGTCTGCACTGGGAGGTGGGCGGGGTTTAGGGGGATGGTATTGTCCCCGGGAACCCACTCTATCATACGCTGGTTATGGGCTCCTGGGTTTCATGCAGGACACAGTGGCAGAGCCCCCTTTTACTCATGGCATGGGAGGATTGTAGGCTTTCTAAACTCTGAGAAAGCAAGAAGTCTGAGAATTAGATTTAGGGGTAGGATTATGGTAATGTTTAGGGATGAAGATTAGTGTCAGGGTGGTGTCTTGGGTTAGGGGTTGGGGTTAAAGGTTAGTGTTAGGTTTAACAGTTACAGTTAGGTTTATGGTTAAGTTTCAGGGTTAGGGTTAAGGTTTGGGTTTAGCATTTGGCACAGGGGAAGACTTCAATGTTAGCTTTATGGTTAAAGATTAGGATTAGTGTTAGTGTGAGGGTTAATGGTAAGGGTCAAGATTAATTGTTCAGGTTGGGGTTAGGCTTAGGTTTAGGGTTAGGGGTTAGGGTTAGGCTTAGGGTTAAGGGATAGGATTAGGGTTAAGTGTTGGGCTTAGGGTTAGGGTTTAGTGTTAGGGTTATCGTTAAGGATTAGGGTTAGGGTCAGGGTTAAATGTTTGGGTGCGGGTAATGGTTAGGGTCTGGGTTAAGGTTTACGGTTAGGGTTAGTGTTAAGGGTTACGGGTAGGTTTAGGGTTCAGGGTTAGAGTTAGCATTAGGGCTTAAGGTTAGGATTAGGTGGTAGGTTACATTTAGGTTTAGATCTAGGCGTTAGAGTAAGGGTTAAGAGATAGGGTTAGGTTTAATGCTTAGGATTAGGGTTAGGGTTTTGGGTTAAAGTAAGTGTTAGGGGTTAGGTTTAAGAATCAAAGGTTAGGGTTATGTTTAGTTGTAGGGTTAGGGATAAGGGATAAGATTGGCGTAAGGGTTTTCCTTACTTTTATGGTTAAGGGTCACGCTTAGATTAAAGGTTAAGTTTAGTGTTAAGGGTTATGGTGAGGGTTAACGGTTACGGTAAAGGTTAAGCGTTAGTGTTAGGGATTAGCGATTAGGGTTTTTGGTAAGTGTTAGGGTTAGGAGTTAGTGTTTTATGAAGGGGTATGGTTAGAATTAGGATTGGGGTTAGTGTTAGGGTTAGGTTTAGGGGTTAGGTTTAGGGTAAAAGGATAGGATTAGGGTTAAGGGTTGGGCTCAGATTTAGGGTTAAAGTTTAGTGTTCGGGTTAATGTTTAGTGTTCTGGTCCAGTTTAAGTGTTAGGGTGAGGGTTAATGGTTAGGATTAGGCTTAGATGTTGGGGATATAGTGAGGGTTCAGTGTTAAGGTTAGGTTTAGGGTTCAGGGTTAGGGTTAGCTTTAGGGGTTATGGTTAGGGTTAGATGTTAGGTTAGTGTCAGGGTTAGGTCTAGTCGTGAGGGTAAGGTTTAGGGTTAGCTTTAAGAGCTAGGGTTAGGTTTAATGGTTAGGATTAGGATTAAGGTTAAAGGTTAGGGTAAGGCTTAGGGGTTAGGGTGAAGGGTTAAGGGTTTTTGTTAGGCATAGCGTTGGGGTTAGAAGTAAGGGTTACTGTCAGTGTTAGGGTTGTAGGCAGGGTTACGGTTAGGGTTAGTGGTTTAGAATTAGGGTTAGGGATTAGGTGTTCCAGTGATGAATAGGAGATAGGGTGAGAATTAGTGGATAGGGGTTGTTCTCAGGGAATGGGTTATGCACTAACGTTAGGATAAGAGGTTAAAGTTAGGCTCACGGTCAGTTTTATGTGTTAAGGGGAGAAATAGGAACAGGGTTGGGTGTTATGTTCAGGGTGAGGGATATCTGTTACATGTATTGTTTATGCTTAGCGCACCGGCCCTGTCTGCATTAGGCGGGGGAGGAGGTTCGGGGGCTGGGATTGTCACCAGGATCCCACTGTATCGTCCTCTGGGTATGGGCCCGTGGGTTTCATGCAGGACACCGTGGTAGAGCCTCCTTTCATGCATGGCATGGGAGGATTGCAGGCTTTCTAAACTCTAAGAAAGCAAGAAGTCTGAGAATTAGATTTAGGGTTAGGATTATGGTTAGGGTTCAGGATGAAGTTTAGTGTTAGGGTGAGGGCTTAGGGTTAGGGATTAGGGTTAGGGTTAAAGGTTACTCTTAGGTTTAACAGTTAGAGTTCGGTTTAGGGTTGAGGTTTACGGTTAGGGTTAAGATGAGGGGTTAGGGTTTGGTATAGGGTTAGGGTTAGGTACAGGGTTAGGGTTAAGTGTTAGAATTAGGGTTGAAGATTAGGATTAGAGTTAGGATTAAAGGTTAGCGTGAGAGTTAACGGTTAGGGTTAAGGTTAAGAGTTAGGGTTAGGGTTTAGGTTTAGGGTTAAGGGTTAGGGTTAGTTTTAGTGTTCGAGTTATGTGTTAGGGTTTGTGTTAGAGGTTAGGGTTTGGTTTACTGTTCATGGTTAGGGTTACGTTTAGGGGTTAGCATTAGGGTTATGGATTAGGTTTAGGGTAAGGGTTTAGTGTTAGTGTTCGTCTATAGGCTCGGGGCTTAGGTTCAGGGTCAGGGGTTAGAGTTGGTGGTAGGGCTTAGATTTAGCGGTCAGTTTAAGGGCACAGGAGCTGTTTAATCTATGGTGAGAGGGGTCTGTTCGGAGTCACCACAAAGCACAACATCATTCCCTGGGCCCTGGGACAAGACCTACATGCAGGACTCAGGCGGAGCCTCATCTCACACATGGCATGGCTGTATTTTAGGCTTGCTTCACTCTGGGAATGGAAGTAGTGTGAGAATTAGGGTTAGGGTTGGGGTTAGGGGTTGCAAGTTAGGGGTTAGGTTTTGACTCAGGGTTAGGTGGTAGGGATTAGTGGTTAGGGTTAGAGTTAGTGTTACGGGTTAAGTGTTAAGTCTGCTTTAGGAGGCCATGGTAAGTTTTGGGTTTGGAGTTAGCGTTAGGGTTAGGGTTTAGGGTTAAGGGATAGGGTTAGGGTTAAGGGGTAGGCTTAGGTTTCGGGTTCAGGTTTAGGTTTAGGGTCAGGGTTAAGGGTTAGGGTGAGGGTGAAGAGTTAGGGTTAGGGTTACGGGATTACGGATAGGTTTAGGGTTAAGGGTCAGGTGTATGGTTCAGGTTTAAGGTTAGCATTAGGGGGTTAGCGTTAGTGTTACCTGTAGTTCACTGTTGGGGTTAGATCTCTAGGCATTAGGGTAAAGGTTAGGGTTAGGGTTAATTGTTAGGGTTATGTTTAATGGTTAGGATTGGGATTAGGGTTAAGGGTTAGGGTTAAGGTTAGGGGTTATGACTAAGGATCAACGGTTAGTGTTATTTTTGGGCATAGGTTTAGCATAAGCGGTTAGGGTTAGCGTTAGTGTTGTTCGTAGCGTTAAGGTTAGGGTTGGCGTTTCACAATTAGGGATTAGGTGTTATGGTTATGGCTAGGAGTTAGGGTTAGAATTACGGTATAGGGCTTGTTCTAGGGTGTCATGCATTTACCTTAAGATAAGGGGTTAAAGTTAGGGTTACGGTGAGCTTTACCTGTTAAGGTGAGCAGTAGGATCAGGGTTAGGTGTTATGTTCTGGGTTAGGGTTATGGGTGAGGGGTAGGGTTTATGCTTAGGGCACGGGCCCTGTATGCACTAGGAGGCGAAGTTAGGGATCTGTGATGGTCGCTGGGAACCCACTCTATCGTACGCAGTGTATGGGCCTCTGGGTTTCATGCAGGACCCTGTGGCAGAGCCGGCTTTCATGCATGGCTTAGTAGGATTGTAGGCTTTCAAAACTCTGAGAAAGCAAGGAGTCTGAGAATTAGATTTTGGGTTAGGATTACGGCACGGTTTAGGGATGAAGATTAGTGTTAGGGAGAGGGCTTAGGGTTAGGGGTTAGGGTTAGGTTTAGGGTTGTTGGTAGGGTGAAGGTTAGGGTTGACGTTTTAGAATTAGGGATGAGGTTTTACGGTTATGACTATGGTTTAGGATTAGAATTATAGGATAGGGCTTCTTCTCAAGGTGTTATGCATTCACGTTAAGTTAAGGGGCTAAGTTAGGGTTATGGAGAGGTTTATGTTTTAAGCTGAGCAATAGGATCAGGGCTAGGTATTATGTTCAGGGTGAGGGTTATCTGTTAGGGGTAGTGTTTATACTTAGCGTACGGGCTCCTTCTGCACTGGGCGGGGGGCGGGGGTTAGGGGGATGGGATTGTCGCTGAGAACCCACTCTATCGTACGCTGGTTATGGGCTCCTGGGTTTCATGCAGGACACAGTGGCAGAGCCCCCTTTTACTCATGGCATGGGAGGATTGTAGGCTTTCTAAACTCTGAGAAAGCAAGAAGTCTGAGAATTAGATTTAGGGGTAGGATTATGGTAATGTTTAGGGATGAAGATTAGTGTCAGGGTGGGGTCTTAGGTTAGGGGTTGGGGTTAAAAGTTAGTGTTAGGTTTAACAGTTACAGTTAGGTTTACGGTTAAGTTTCAGGGTTAGGGTTAAGGTTTGGGTTTAGCGTTTGGCACAGGGGTAGGCTTCAGTGTTAGCTTTATGGTTAAAGATTAGGATTAGTGTTAGTGTGAGGGTTAATGGTAAGGGTCAAGATTAATGGTTCAGGTTGGGGTTAGGCTTAGGTTTAGGGTTAGGTGTTAGGGTTAGGCTTAGGGTTAAGGGATAGGATTAGGGTTAAGTGTTGGGCTTAGGGTTAGTGTTTAGTGTTAGGGTTATCATTAAGGATTAGGGTTAGGGTCAGGGTTAAATGTGTGGGTGCGGGTAATGGTTAGGGTCAGGGTTAAGGTTTACGGATAGGGTTAGTGTTAAGGGTTACGGGTAGGTTTAGGGTTCAGGGTTAGAATTAGCATTAGGGCTTAAGGTTAGGATTAGGTGGTAGGTTACATTTAGGGTTAGATCTAGGCGTTAGAGTAAAAATTAAGAGATAGGGTTAGGTTTAATGCTTAGGATTAGGGTTAGGGTTTGGGGTAAAAGTAAGTGTTAGGGAAAAGGTTTAAGTATCAAAGGTTAGGGTTATGTTTAGCTGTAGTGTTAAGGTTAGGGATAAAGGATAAGATTGGCATAAGGGTTTTCCTTACTGTTAGGGTTAAGGGTTACGCTTAGATTAAAGGTTAAGGTTAGGGTCAGTGTTAAGGGTTAGGGTGAGTGTTAACGGTTACGGTAAAGGTTAAGCGTTAGTGTTAGGGATTAGCGATTAGGGTATTTCGTAAGTGTTAGGGTTAGGAGTTAGTGTTTTATGAAAGGTTATGGTTAGAATTAGGATTGGGGTTAGTGTTAGGGTTAGGGTTAGGGTAAAAGGATAGGATTAGGGTTAAGGGTTGGGCTCAGGGTTAGGGTTAAATTTTAGTATTAGGGTTAATGTTTAGTGTTATGGTCCACTGTAAGTGTTAGGGTGAGGGTTAACGGTTAGGATTAGGCTTAGAGGTTGGGGATATAGTGAGGGTTCAGTGTTAGGGTTAGGTTTATGGTTCAGGGTTAGGGTTAGCTTTAGGGGTTACGGTTAGGTGTTAGGTTACTGTCAGGGTTGGGTCTAGTCGTGAGGGTAAGGTTTAGGGTTAGCTTTAAGAGCTAGGGTTAGGTTTCATGGTTAAGATTAGGATTAGGTTTAAGGGTTAGGGTAAGGCTTAGGGGTTAGGGTCAAGGGTTAAGGGTTTCTGTTAGGCATAGCGTTGGGATTAGAAGTAAGGGTTACTGTCAGTGTTAGGGTTGTAGGCAGGGTTCCGGTTAGGGTTAGTGGTTTAGAATTAGGGTTAGGGATTAGGTGTTACAGTTTTAACTAGGAGATAGGGTTAGAATTATGGGATAGGGGTTGTTCTCAGGGAATGGGTTATGCATTAACGTTAGGATAAGAGGTTAAAGTTAGGCTCACGTTCAGTTTTACGTGTTAAGGGGAGAAATAGGAACAGGGTTAGGTGTTATGTTCAGGGTGAGGGATATCTGTTTCATGTATTGTTTATGCTTAGCGCACGGGCTACGTCTGCCTTAGGAAAGGGCGGGGGGAGGTTAGGGGGCTGGGATTGTCACCAGGATCCCACTGTATCGTACTCTGGTTATGGGCCCGTGGGTTTCATGCAGGACACAATGGTAGAGCCTCCTTTCACGCATGGCATGGGAGGATTGCAGGCTTCCTAAACTCTAAGAAAGCAAGAAGTCTGAGAATGAGATTTAGGGTTAGGATTATGGTTAGGGTTAAGGATGAAGTTTAGTGCTAGGGTGAGGGCTTAGGGTTAGGGATTAGGGTTAGGGTTAAATGTTACTCTTAGGTTTAATGGTTACAGTTCAGTTTAGGGTTGAGGTTTACAGTTAGGGTTAATATGAGGGGTTAGTGTTTGGTATAGGGTTAGGGTTAGGTACAGGGTTAGGGTTAAATGTTAGGTTTAGGGTTGAAGATTAGGATTAGGGTTAGGATTAAAGGTTAGTGTGAGAGTTAACGGTTAGGGTTAAGGTTAAGAGTTAGGGTTAGGGTTTAGGTTTAGGGTTAAGGGTTAGGTTTAGTTTCAGGGTTAGAGTTATGTGTTATGGTTTGTGTTAGAGGTTAGGGTTAGGTTTACTGTTCACGGTTAGGGTTACGTTTATCGGTTAGCATTAGGGTTAGGGATTAAGTTTAGGGTAAGGGTTTAGAGTTAGTGTTGGGCTTTAGGCTCGCAGCTTAGGTTCAGGGTCAGGGGTTAGGGCTGGTGGTAGGGCTTAGATTTAGCGGTCAGTTTAAGGGCACAGGACCTGGTTAATCTACGGTGAGAGGGGTGCGGTCGGAGTCACCACGAAAGCACAACATCATTCCCTGGGCCCTGGGACAAGACCTCCATGCAGGACTCAGGCGGAGCCTCATCTCACACATGGCATGGCTGTATTGTAGGCTTGCTTCACTCTGGGAATGGAAGTAGTGTGAGAATTAGGGTTAGGGTTGGGGTTAGGGGTTTCGAGTTAGGGGTTCGGTTTCGAGTCAGGGTTAAGTGGTAGGGATTAGTGATTAGGGTTAGAGTTAGTGTTACGAGTTATGTGTTAAGTCTGGTTAGGGGGCCAGGGTAAGGTTTAGGTTTGTAGTTAGCGTTAGGTTTAGGCGTTAGGGTTAAGGGATAGGGTTAGGGTTAAGGGTTAGGCTTAGGGTTAGGGTTCAGGTTTAGGGTTAGGGTCAGGGTTAAGGGTTATGGTCAGGGTTAACAGTTAGGATTAGGGGGTTAAGGATAGGTTTAGGGTTAAGGGTCAAGGCTATGGTTCAGGTTTAAGGTTAGCATTAGGGGGTTAGCGTCAGTGTTAACTGTAGGTCAGTGTTGGGTTTAGATCTCTAGGCATTAGGGTAAAGGTTAGGGTTAGGGTTAAGAGTTAGGGTTATGTTTAATGGTTAGGATTGGGATTAGCGTGAAGAGTTAGGGTTAAGGTTAGGGGTTATGACTAAGGATCAACGGTTAGGGTTATTTTTATGTGTAGGGTTAGCGTAAGGGGTTAGGGTTATTGTTAGTGTTGTTCGGAGGGTTAAGATTAGGGTTGGCGTTTCACAATTAGGGATTAGGTGTTATGGTTATGGCTAGGAGTTAGGGTTAGAATTACGGTATAGGTCTTGTTCTCAGGGTGTCATGCATTAACGTTAAGATAAGGGCTTAAAGTTAGGGTTACGGTGAGCTTTACCTGTTAAGGTGAGCAGTAGGATCAGGGTTAGGTGTTATGTTCTGGGTTAGGGTTATGGGTGAAGGGTAGGGTTTATCCTTAGGGCACGGGCCCTGTATGCACTAGGAGGTGAAGTTAGGGATCTGTGATGATCCCTGGGAACCCATTCTTTAGTACGCAGTGTATGGGCCTCTGGGTTTCATGCAGGACACTGTGGTAGAGCGGGCTTTCATGCATGGCTTAGTAGGATTGAAGGCTTTCAAAACTCTGAGAATTAGATTTCGGGTTAGGATTACGGCACGGTTTAGGGATGAAGATTAGTGTTAGGGTGAGGGCTTAGGGTTTGGGGTTAGGGTTAGGGGTAGGGTTCATCGTTAGGGTTACGTTTAGGCAGTAGGGTTATGGGTTAGGAATAGGGTAAGGGTTTAATGTTAGTGTTGGGCGTTAGGGTCAGGGCTTAAGTTTAGGGTTAGGGGTTAGTGTTAGAGTTAGTGTTAGGGCTTAGATTTAGAGGTTATTTTAAGGGCACAGGACCTGTGTAATCTATGGTGAGAAGTGTGCGGAATGGGTCATCGCCACACCACACCATCGTACCCTAGGCCTTGGGCCCAGACCTACATGTAGGTCTCAGGCAGAGCCTCTTCTCACGCATGGCATGGTTTTATTGTAGGCTTGGCTAACTCTGAGAATGGAGGAAGTGTGAGAATTATGGTTATGATTAGGGTTAGGTGTTTGGGGTTAGGGGTTAGTGTTCGAGTGAGGGTTAGGGGTTAGGGATTAGGGGTTAGGGTTAATGTTAGCATTAGGGGTTAACGGTTAGGGTTGGGTTAGGGACTAGGGTTAGATTTAGGGTTGGGGTAGGGTTAGGGTTAGGGGTTAGGGTTAGGGTTAAGGGATAGGATTAGGGTTAAGGGTTAAGGCTTAGGGTTAGCATTAAGGGATAGGGTTAGGGTTAAGGGTTAGGGTTATGGTCCGAGTTAAGGGTTAGGATGAGGGTTAACAGTTAGGGTTATAAGTTAGGGACAGTGTTAGGATTAAGGTCTAGGGTTAGGGTTAGAGGTAGTTTTACTGCTAAGATTAGGTCTAGGCATTAAGGTAAGGGTTAGTGTTAGGGTTAGGTTTAATTGTTAGGGTTAGGATCAGAATTAAGGGTTAGGCTTAGGGTTAGGGGATAGGGTTAGGGTTTAGGGTAAACTTTTAAGGTTATGTTTAGGGATAAGGTTAGGGTTAGAGTTTAAGGTTAGGGTTAGTATTAGGGTTGTTTGTAGGGTTAAGGTAATGTTTAGTGGTTAGAATTAGGGTTAGGGATTAGGGGTTACTGTTATGGCTAGGAGTTTGGGTTAGTATTAAGTGATAGGGGTTGTTCTTAGCATAAGTGTTATGCATTAACGTTAGAATAAGTGGTTAAAGTTAGGTTTACGGTGAGGTTTATGTGTTAAGGTGAGCAATAGGATCAGGGTTAGAATTATGAGTGAGGGGTAGGGTTTTGCTTAGGGTATGGGCCCTGTCTGCCCTAGGAGTGGGATTGAGGGGGATGCGATTGTCACCAGAAACCCACTCTATCGTATGCAGGGTATGGGCCCATGGGTTTCTTGTAGGACACTCTGGCAGAGCCTGATTTCACGCATGGTAAAGGAGGATTGTAAGCTTTCCAATCTCTAAGAAAGTAAGAAGTCTGAGAATTAGATTTAGGGTTAGGATTATCGTTATGGTTAGGGATGAAGTTTAATCTTAGGGTGAGGGCTTCGGGTAAGGGGATAGGGTTAGTTTTAGGGTTAAAAGTTACTGTTAGGTTTAACAGTTACAGTTAGACTTAGGGTTTAGGTTTAGGGTTAGGGTTAAGCTTAGGGGTTACGGTTTGGTACAGGGTTAGGGTTAAGTGTTAGGGTTAGGGTTAAAGATCATGACTAGGGTTAGAGTTAAGGGTTAGTTTGAGTGTTAACAGTCAGGGTTAAGGATAACTTTTCGGGTTAGGGGTTAGGATTAGTGTTCGGGCTGAGATTTAGCGGTTAGTTTAAGGGCACAGGACCTGTTTAATCTATGGTGAGAGTGGTGCACAGGGTCGCTGCGACACGACACCACCATACGCTGGGCCTTGGGCCAAGACCTACATACAGGGCTCAGGTGGAGCCTCTTCTCACGCATGACATGGCTGTATTGTAGGCTTGGTTAACTCTGAGAATGGAAGAAGTGTGAGAAATCGGGTTAGGGCTGGCTGTAGGTGTTTTTAACCCCTAACCCTAACACTAACCCCAAGGTTAAATCTAACCGTAACCCTTACGCCAACCCTAACCCTAACCCTAACCCCTCTCACTGTAGAATAAACAGGTCCTGTGCCCTTAAACTAACCGCTAAATCTAAGCCCTAACATCAACCCTAACCTCTGACCCTAAACCTAAGCCCTGAGCCTAAAGCCCAACACTAACTCTAAACTCTTACCCTAAAGCTAATCCCTAACCCTAATGCTAACCCCTAAACATAACACTAACTGTGAACCCTAAACCTAACCCTAACCTCGAGCGCTAACCATAGCACTTAACTCTAACCCTAAACCTAACATGAACCCTTAATCCTAACACTAACCCTAACCCTAACTCTTAACTTTAACCCTGACTGTTAACCCTCACACTAACCTTTAAACCTAACCTTAATCGTAATCTTTAACCCTAAACCTAATATTTAACCCTAATCCTGTACCAAACCCTAAACCCTAACCTTAAACCTAACCGTAAACCTTAACCCTGAACCTAACTGTAACGGTTAAAACTAAGAGTAACCTGTAACGCTACCCGTAACCCCTAACTCTAAGCCTTCACCCTAACACTAACCTTGATCCTTAACCCGAACCCTAACCCTAACCCTAAATCTAATTCTCAGTCTTCTTGCTTTCTTAGAGTTTAGAAAGCCTACAATCCTCCCATTCCATGCGTGAAAGGAGGCTCTTCCACTGTGTCCTGAATGAACCGCTGGGGCCCATAACCAGAGTACGATAGAGTGGGTTCCTGGTGACAATCCCAGCCCCCTAACTCCCGCCCCCCGCCTAATGCAGACAAGGCCGGTGTCCTAAGCATAAACTCTACACCTCACCCAAAACTCTAACCCTGAAAATAACGTTTAACCCTGATTCTATTGCTCACCTTAGAATGTAAACCTCACTGTAACCTGAACTTTAACCTCTTATCCTAACGTTAATGCATAACACTTACCCTGAGAATAACCCCTATCCCATAATTCTAACCCTATCTCCTAGTCATAACTGTAACAACTAATCCCTAACCCTAATTCTAAACCACTAACACTAACTGTTACCCTACGTAGTTACTGTTACGGTAACCTACTGTTACCCTAACACTGAACCTAACCCTTACTCCTAACGCCAAAGCTATGGCTAAAAATAATGCTAACCCTTGACCCTTTACCCTAACTCCTAACCCTAATCCTAATCCTAACCACTAAACCCAAACTTAGCTCTTAACCCTAACCCTAAACCTTACCCTGACGCCTAGACCTAACACTAACACTAAACTAACACCTAACCCTAATCATAACCCCTAAAGCTAACCCTAACCCTGAACCCTAAACCTAACCCTAACACTTAATACTAACTATATCCCTAACCCCTAACCCTAACCCTAACCGTTAACCCTCACCCTAACCCTTAAACCGGACCCTAACACTAAATCTTAACCCTAACACTAAATTTTAACCCTAAACCTACGCCCAACCCTTAACCATAATCCTATCCCTTAACCCTAAACCTAACCCCTAACCCTAAACCTAACACTAACCCCAATCCTAATTCTAACCATAGCCCTTAATACATCACTATGCCTAACCCCTAACCCTAACCCCTAATGCTAACCCTAACACTGAACCCTAAACCTAACCCTATCCCTAACCCTTAAACATAACTCTATCCCTAACCAATAATCCTAAGCCTAATCTTTAACCCTCACCCTAGAGCTTAACTCGAACCGTAACCCTAAGCCTAAACCCCAACCCTAACACTTAACACAAACCCTAAGCCTTAACACTTAACCCCAATCCTATCCTTTAACCCTAACACTAACCCTGATGCCTAATCCTAACCCTAACACTAACCCCAACCATAAATCTAACCCTAGCCCCTAACGCAAAACTAACCCCTAACCCCTAACCCCTAACCCTAACACTAACCCTAAATCCTAGTCCCTAACCACTAAACCTCACTTGAACCCTAACCCCTAACACCAAACCCTTAACCCTAACCATAACCCTATTTCTCACACTACTTCCATTCTCAGAGTTAACCAAGCTTAAAATACAACCATGCAATGCGTGAGTAGAGTTTCTGCATGAGTCCTGCAAGTAGGTCTGGGCCAAAGGCCCAGGATCCGATGGTGTGGTGTCGCATGGAAACATTCTGCACCCTTCTCACCATAGATTACACAGGTCCTGTACCCTTAAACTAACCGCTAAATCAAAGCCCAAACACTGACCCTAACCCCTAACCCTAAACCTAAGCCCTGACCCTAATGCCCAACACTAACACTAAACGCTTACCCTAAACCTAACCCCTAAATGTAACCTTAACCATGAACCCTAAACCTAACCCAAACCCCTAACCCTAACCATAACACTTAACTCTAACCCTAAACCTAACATGAACACTTAACCCTAACCCTAACCCATAACCCTAACACTTAACCTTAACACTAACCGTTAACCCTCACACTAAACCTTAACCCTAACCCTAATCCTAATCTTTAACCCTAAACCTAGCACTTAACCCTTACCCTGTACCAAAACCTAACCCCTAATCTTAACCCTAACGGTAAACCTTAAAGCTTAACCCTAAACCTAACTGTAACTGTTAAACCTAACACTAACCTTTAACCCTGACCCTAACCGAAACCCCTAACCCTAAGCCCTCACCATAACAGTAACCTATATTGCTAACCCTAACCCTAATCCTAGCCCTAAATTTAATTCTCAGACTTCTTGCTTTCTCAGAGTTTACAAAGCCTACAATCCTCCCATGCCATGTGTAGAAGGAGGCTCGGCCACTGTGTCCGGCATGAAACCAGGGGGCCCATACCCAGCATATGATAGAGTGGCTTCTGGCATCTATCCCAGCCCCCTAAGCCCCCTCCTAGAGCAGGGAGGGCTCGTGATATAAGCATAAACACTACCCCTCACCCATAACCCTAACCCTGAACATCACAGCTCACCCTGATACTATTGCTCACCTTAACACATCAACCTCACCATAACTCTAACTTGAACCCGTTATCCTAACCTTAATGCATAAGACTTACCCTAAGAACAACCCCTATCCCTTAGTTCTAACCCTAACTCCTAGCCACAATTATAACACCTAATCCCTAAGGCTAATTCAAAACTGCTAAACATTACCTTACCCCTACAAACAACCCTAACACTAACCCTAACCCTAACCGCTAACCCTAACCGTACACCTAAAAATAACCATAACACTTGACACTTAACCCTAACCCCTAACCTTAACCCTAACCATTAACCTTGAAACTAATCCTAACAATTAAACCTAACCCTAACTCTTAAGCCTAACACTAACACGTACCCTAATGCCTAGACCTAACCCTAAGAGTAAACGTAACCCCTAACCCTAACCCTAATCCCTAATGCTAACCCTAACACTGAACCCTAATCCTAAGCCTTAAACCTAACTCTATCCTTAAGCCATAAGCCTAGCCCTAACTGTTAACCCCACACTAACCCTTAACTCGAACTGTAACCCTAACCCTTAAAACTAAACCTAACACTTAACGCTAACCCTAAGCCTTAACGCTTAACCCTTATCCTATCCCTTAACCCTAACCCTAACCCCTAATGCTAACCATAACCCCACCATAAATCTAACCCTAGCCCCTAACCCAACCCTAACCCCTAAACCCTAACCCTATCACTAAACCCAACACCTACTCCCTAACCCCTAATCCTCACTCGAAGCTTAAGCCCTAACCCTAAGCCCTCTCCCTGACTAATCTTCATTCCTAACTCTAACCATAATCCTAACCCTAAATCTAATTCTCAGACTTCTTGCTATCTCAGAGTTTTAAAAGCCTACAATTCTCCAAAGCCATGCGTGAAAGCTGGCTCTACCACAGTGTCCTGCATGAAACCCAGGAGCCCATACTCTGTGTACAATAGAGTGGGTTCCTGGGGACAATCACGGCCCCCTAACTCCCCCTGCTAGTGCTGACAGGGCCTATGCCCTAAGCAAAAACCCTGCACCTCACCCATAACCCTAACCCTGAACATAACACCTAACCCTGATGTTATTGTTCACCTTAACACGTAAACCTCACTGTAACCCTAACTTTAACCCCCTATCCTGATGTTATTGAATAACACTTACCCTAAGAACAAACCCTATCCCTTAATTCTAAGCCTAACTCCTAGCATAACCGTAACACCTAATCCCTAACCTTAATTCTCAACTGTTAAACATTACCTTCACCCTACAAACAACCCTAACACTAACCCTAACTCTAACCGCTAACCCTAACCCTAACCATTACACTGATCATAATCCTAACAATTAAACCTAACCCTAATTCTTAACCCTAACACGAACCATTACCATAATGCCTAGACCTAACCCTAACTGTAACCCTAACCCCTAACCCTAACCCTAACCGCTAATGCTAACCCTAACCCCGAACCCTAAACCTAACCCTAACCCTATCCCTTAAACCTATTACTATCCCTAAACCATTACCCTAATCGCAACTGTTAACCCTCACTCTCACCCTTAACTTGGACCGAAACCCTAACCCTTAACCCTAACCTTAACCCTTACTGCTAATCTTAAGCCTTCACCCTTTACCTTAATCCTATCTCGTAAGCCTAACCCTAAGGCTGACCCCTAACCCGCCCGAACATTAACCCTAACCCTAAATCTAACGCTAGCCCCTTACAAAAACCTAACACCTAACCCCTGACACACTAATCCTAACTTCTAATTCCTAACAGCTAAACTTCACTCAAACCATAACCTCTAACACTAAACACATAACCCTAACCATAACCCTAATTCTCACACTTCCTCCGTTCTCAGAGTTGACCAAGCCTACAATAGAGCCATGCCACGAGTGAGAAGAGGCTCTGCCTGAGTCCTGCATGTAGGTCTGGGCCCGAGGCCCAGGTACGATGGTGTGGTGTTGAGGCGACCCAGTCTGCACCCTTCCCACCATAGATTAAACAGAGCATGTGCCCTTAAACTAACCACTAAATCTAAGCCCTAACACTAAACCTAAATCCTAACCCTAAACCTCGGCCCTTATCCTAACGCCCAACAGTAACACTAAACACTCACCCTAAACTTAACCCTTAATCCGAACCCCTAAATGTAACCCTAACCATGAACCCTAAACCTAACCCTAACCTCTAGCCATAACCATAACACTTAACTCTAACCCTAAACGTTACACGAAGCCTTATTCCTAACCCTAACCCCAACCGTAACACTTAATCTTGACCCTTACCATTAACCCTCACACTAACCCTTAACCCTAACCCTAATCCTAATCTTTAACCATAAACCTAACACTGAAGCCTAACCCTGTGCCAAACGCTAAAACCAAACCTTAACCCTAACCCTGAAACTTAACCGTAAACGTAACTGTAACTATTAAAAATAACACTAACCTTTAACGCTAACCCCTAACCCTCAGAGGCCACCCTAACACTAATCTTCCTCTCTAAACATTACCATAATCCTACCCCTAAATCTAATTCTCAGACTTCTTGCTTTCTCAGAGTTAAGAAAGCCTACAATCCTCCCATGCCATGAGTAAAAGGGGGCTCTTCCACTGTGTCCTGCATGAAACGCAGGAGCCCATACCCAGCGTATGATAGAGTGCGTTCCCGGGGACAATCCCATCCCTCTAACCCCCGCCCCCCACCCAGTGCAGACAGGGACCGTACGCTAAGTATAAACACTATCCCTAACAGATAACCCTCACCCTCAATATAAAACCTGACCCTGAACCTATTGCTCACCTTAAAACATAAACTTCTCCGAAACCCTAACTTATCCCCTTATCTTAACATTAATGTATAACACCCTGAGAAGAAGCCCTATCCCATAATTCTAAATCTAATCCCCAGCCATAACCCTAACACCTCATCCCTAATTCTAAAATGCCAACCCTACCTTCACCCTACCAACAACCCTAACCCTAACCGTAAACCCTTACCCTAACCCTACGCCTAAAAATAACCCTAACCATTGATCCTTAGTCATAACCCCTAAACCTTAACCCTAACCCTTCACGCTAATCCCAATCCTAACCATTAAACATAACCCTACCTAACCCTACCGCTAACCTCTACCCTAATGCCTAGATATCTAACCCCAACACTGACCTACAGTTAACACTAATCCTAACCCCGAATCCTAACCTTAAAGCTGAACCATAAACCTAACCCTTAACCCTAACCCTATCCCTAACCCCCTAACCCTAACCCTAACTGTTAAGCCTCACCCTAACATTAACCCTGAACTCTAACCCTATCCCTTAACCCTAACCCCTAACCCTAACGCTAACCACAACCCTAAACCTAACCCTGGCCCCCTAACCCAGACTTAACACCTAAGCCCTAACACAAACTCTAACCCTAACCACTAATCCCTAGCACCTGACCCTGACTCGAAACCTAACCCCTAACTCGAAACCCCTAAACCCAAACCTAACCCTAATTCTCACACTAATTCCATTCCCAGAGTGAAGCAAGCCTACAATACAGCCATGCCATGTGTGAGATGACGCTCCGCCTGAGTCCTGCATGTAGGTTTTGTCCCAAGGCCCAGGGAATGATGTTGTGCTTTAGTGGTGACTCCGACCACACCCCTGTCACCGTAGATTAACCAGGTCCAGTGCCCTTAAACTGACCGCTAAATCTAAGCCCTACCACCAACCCTAACCCCTGACCCTGAACCTAAGCCCCGAGCCTAAAGCCCAACACTAACTCCAAACACTTACCCTAAACCTAATCCCTATCCCTAATGCTAAACCCTAAACGTAACCCTAACCGTGAACAGTAAACCTAACCCTAAACTCTAACACAAATCCTAACACATAACTCTAACCCTAAAACTAACCCTAACCCTTAACCCTGAACCTAAACCCTAACCCTATCCCTTAACCTTAACCTTAACCGTTAACTCTCATGCTAACCTTTAATCCTAACCCTAATCCTAATCTTCAACCCTAAACCTAACACAACCCTAACCCTGTACCAAACCCTAACCCCTCATCTTAACCCTATCCACAAACCTCAACCCTAAAACGAACTGTAACCATTAAACCTAACAGTAACCTTAAACCGTAACCCTAATCTGTAACCCTATCCCCTCACCATAACACTACACTTCATCCTGAACCCTAACCATAATCCTAACCCTAAATCTAATTCTCAGACTTCTTGCTTTCTTAGAGTTTAGAAAGCCTGCAATCCTCCCATGCCATGTGGGAAAGGAGGCTCTACCACTGTGTCCTGCATGAAAACCACGGGCCCATACCCAGAGTCTGATACAGTGGGTTCCCGGTGACAATCCCAGCCCCCTAACCTCGCCCCAGCTTAATGTAGGCAGGGCCCGTGCGCTAAGCATAAACAATACCTTTAACAGATAACCCTAACCCTGAACATAGCACCTAACCCTGTTCCTATTTCTCCCCTTAACACGTAAACCTCACCGTGAGCCTAACTTTAACCTCTTATCCTAACGTTAATGCATAACCCATTCCCTGAGAACATCCCCTATCCAATAATTCTAACCCTATCTCCTAGTCATAACTGTAACACCTAATCCCTAACCCTAATTCTCAACCGCTAAGCCTAACCGTAACGCTGCCTACAACCCTAACACTGACAGGAACCCTTAGTTCTAACCCCAACGCTATGCCTAACAAAAGCCCTAACCCTTCACCGTCACCCTAATCCCTACGCATTACCCTAACCCTTAACCGTAATGCTAATCCTAACCATTAAACCTAACCCTAGCTCTTAAAGCTAACCCTAAACCTTACCCTCACGACTAGACCTAACCCTGACACTAACCTAACACCTAACACTAACCATAACCCCTAAAGCTAACCCTAACCCTGAACCCTAAACCTAACCCTAACACTGATCCTTCACTATATCCCTAATCCCTAAGCCTAATCCTAACTGTTAACCCTCACCCTAACACTTAAACTGGACCATAACACTAAACATTAACCCTAACACTAAACTTTAACCCTAACCATAAGCCCAACACTTAACCCTAATCCTATCCCTTAACCCTAAGCCTAACCCTAACCCCTAACCCTAAACCTAACCCTAACCCCAACCCTAACCCTTAATCTTGACCCTTACCATTAACCCTCACACTAACCCTAATCCTAATCTTTAACCATAAAGCTAACACTGAAGCCTAACCCTGTGTCAAACGCTAAACCCAAACCTTAACCCTAACCCTCAAACTTAACCATAAACCTAACTGTAACTGTTAAACCTAACACTAACCTCTAACGCTAACCCCTAACCCTAAGACCCCACTTTAACACTAACCCTAACCCTAAACATTATCATAATCCTACCCCTAAATCTAATTCTCGGACTTCTTGCTTTCTTAGAGTTTAGAAAGCCTAAAATCCTCCCATGCCATGAGTAAAAGGGGGCTCTGCAGCTCTCTCTTGCATGAAACCAGGAGCCCATACCTAGCGTATGATAGAGTGGGTTCCCGGGGAAATCCCATCCCCGTAACCCCAGCCCCACGCCCAGTGCAGACAGAGCCTGTACGCTAAATATAAACACTACCCCTAACAGATAACCCTCACCCTGAACATAGCACCTGACCCTGATCCTATTGCTCACCTTAAAACATAAACCTCCCCGTAACCCTAACTTATCCCCTTATCTTAACGTTAATGCATAACACACTGAGAAGGAGCCCTATCCCATAATTCTAATCCTAACCCCTAGCCATAACCGTAACACCTCATCCTTAATTCTCAAATGCCAACCCTAACATTCACCCTACCAACAACCCTAACCCTAACCCTAACCCCTAACCCTAAGCCCTCACCCTATCACTAATCCTCATCCCTAAACCGTACCATAATACTAACTCTAAATCTAACTCTCAGACTTCTTGCTTTCTCAGAGTTTTGAAAGCCTACAATCCTACTAAGCCATGCATGAAAGCCCGCTCTGCCACAGTGTCCTGCATGAAACCCAGAGGCCCATACACTGCGTACGATAGAGTGGGTTCCCAGCGACCATCACAGACCCCTAACTTCGCCTCCTAGTGCATACAGGGCCTGTGCCCTAAGCACAAACCCTACCCCTCACCCATAACCCTAACCCGAAACATAACACCTGACCCTGATCCTACTGTCCACCTTAACACGTAAACCTCACCGTAACCCTAACTTTAACCCCTTATATTAACGATAATGCATGACACCCTGAGAACAAGCCCTATAGCGTAATTCTAACCCTAACTCCTAGCCATAACCATAACACCTAATCCCTAATTCAGAAACGCCAACCCTAACCTTAATCCTACCAACAACACTAACACTAACCCTAAACACTTACCCTAACCCTACACCTAAAAGTAACCCTAACCATTGATACTTAGTCATAACCCCTAAACCTTAACCCTAACCCTTCACGCTAATCCCAATCCTAACCATTAAACATAACCCTACTTAACTCTACCCCTAACCTATACCGTAATGCCTAGAGATCTAACCCCAACACTGACCTACAGTTAACACTAACCCTAACCCCTGATCCTAACCTTAAACCTGAACTATAAAACTAACCCTTAACCCTAACCCTATCCCTAACCCCCTAACCTTAACCCTAAATGGTAAGCCTCACCCTAACACTTAACCCTGACTCTAAGCCTAAACTTTAACCCTAACACCTAACCCTAACGCTAACCCCAACCCTAAACCTAATCCTGGCCCCCGAACCCAGACTTAACACCTAAGCCCTAACACTAACTCTAACCCTAACCACTAATCCCTAGCACCTGACCCTGACTCGAAACCTAATCCCTAACTCGAAACACCTGACCCCAAACCTATCCCTAATTCTCACACTAATTCCATTTCCAGAGTGAAGCAAGCCTACAATACAGCCATGCCATGTGTGAGATGACGCTCCGCCTGAGTCCTGCATGTAGGTCCTCTACCAAGGCCCAGGGAATGATGTTGTGCTTTCGTGGTGACTCCGACCACACCCCTCTCACTGTAGATTAACCAGGTCCTGTGCCCTTAAACTGACCACTAAAGCTAAGCCCTACCACCAAACCTAACCCCTGACCCTGAACCTAAGCCCCGAGCCTAAAGCCCAACACTAACTCTAAACACTTACCCTAAACCTAATCCCTAACCCTAATGCTAACCCCTAGAGGTAACCCTAACCGTGAACAGTAAACCTAACCCTAACCTCTAACACAAACCCTAACACATAACTCTAAACCTAAAACTAACCCTAACGCTTAACCCTGAACCTAAACCCTAACTCTAACCCTTAACCTTAACCTTAACCGTTAACTCTCATGCTAACCTTTAATCCCAACCCTAATCCGAATCTTCAACCCTAAACCTAACACAACCCTAACCATGTACCAAACCCTAACCCCTCATCTTAACCCTATGTGCAAACCTAAACACTAAAACGAACTGTAACTGTTAAACCTAAGAGTAACCTTAAACCGTAACCCTAATCTGTAACCCTATCCCGTCACCATAACACTACACTTCATCCTGAACGTAAACCATAATCCTAACCCTAAATCTAATTCTCAGACTTCTTGCTTTCTTAGAGTTTAGAAAGCCTGCAATCCTCCCATGCCATGTGGGAAAGGAGGCTCTACCACTGTGTCCTGCATGAAACCCACGGGCCCATACCCAGAGTCCGATACAGCGGGTTCCCGGGGACAATGCCAGCCCCCTAACCTCCCCCCAGCTTCATGCAGACAGGGCCCGTGCGCTAAGCATAAACAATACCTTTAACAGATAACCCTAACCCTGAACATAGCACCTAACCCTGTTCCTATTTCTCCCCTTAACACGTAAACCTCACCGTGAGCCTAACTTTAACCTCTTATCCTAACGTTAATACATAAAACATTCCCTGAGAACATCCCCTATCCAATAATTCTAACCCTATCTCCTAGTCATAAGTGTAACACCTAATCCCTAACACTAATTCTCAACAGCTAAGCCTAACCGTAACGCTGCCTACAACCCTAACACTGACAGGAACCCTTAGTTCTAACCCCAACGCTATGCCTAACAAAAGCCCTAACCCTTCACCTTTCACCCTAACCCCTACGCATTACCCGAACCCTTAACCGTAATGCTAATCCTAACCATTAAACCTAACCCTGGCTCTTAAGCTAACCCTAAACCTAACCCTCACGACTAGACCTAACCCTGACACTAACCTAACACCTAACCCTAACCAGAACGCCTAAAGCTAACCCTGAACCCTATCCCTAACCCTAGCAGTAAACTTTAACCCTAAACCTAAGCCCAACCCATAACCCTAATCCTATCCTTTTACCCTAAAACTAACCCCTAAACCTAATCCCTATACCTAACCCTAACTCTAATCCCAACCCTAATTCTAACCATACCCCTTCATAAAACACTAACTCCTAACCACTAACCCTAACACTAACCAAAAACCCTAATCACTAATCCCTAACCTTAACGCTTAACCTTTACCCTAACCGTTAACCCTCACCCTAATTCTTAACACTGACCCTAACCTTCAACTTTAACTCTAAGCCTAGCCCTTAACGCTACAGTAAGGAAGACCCTTAATGCTAATGGGATCCCTTATCCCTAACCCTAACACTACAGCTAAAAATAACCCTAACCTTTGATCCTTAAACCTAACCACTAACACTTACTTTAACCCCAAACCCTAACCCTAATCCTAAGCATTAAACCTAACCCTATCTCTTACCCCTAACCCTAGCACTTACCCTAACGCCTAGATCTAACCCTAAATCTAATCTACCGCCTAATCCTAACCTTAAGCCTTAATGCTAACGCTAACCCTGAACCATAAACCTACATGTAACCCTTAACAGTAACCCTATCCGTGAACCTTAACCCTGACCCTAACCATTACCCGCACCCAAGCATTTAACCCTGACCCTAACCCTAATCCTTAATGATAACCCTAACACTAAACCCTAACCCTAAGCCCAACACTTAACCCTAATCCTATCCCTTAACCCTAACCCTAACCCTAACCCTAATGCTAACCCCTAAACGTAACCCTAACCGTGAACAGTAAACCTAACCCTAACCTCTAACACAAACCATAGCACATAACTCTAACCCTAAAACTAACCCTAACCCTAACCCTAACCCTAAACCCTAACTCTTAACCTTAACCCTATGCGTTAACTCTCACGCTAACCTTTAATCCTAACCCTAATCCTAATCTTCAACCCTAAACCTAACACTTAATCCTAACCCTGTACCAAACCCTAACCCCTCATCTTAACCCTAACCTTAAACCTCAACCCTAAACCAAAGTGTAACCGTTAAATCTAAGAGTAACCTTTAACCCTAACCGTAATCCCTAAGCCTAAGCCCTCACCCTAACACTAAACTTCATCCTTAACCCTAACCATAACCCTAACCCTAAATCTAATTCTCAGACTTCTTGCTTTCTTAGAGTTTAGAAAGCCTGCAATCCTCCCACGCCATGCGTGAAAGGAGGCTCTGCCACAGTGTCCTGCATGAAACCCAGAGTCCCATACACTGCGTGCAGTAGAGTGGGTTCCCAGCGACCATCCTAGACACCTAACTTTGCCTCCTAGAGCATACAGGGCCCGTGCCCTAAGCATAAACCCTACCCCTCACCCATAAGCCTAACCCACAACATAACACCTAACCCTGATCCTACTGCTCACCTTAACAGGTAAACCTCACCATAACCCTAACTTTAACCCCATATCTTAACGATAATGCATGACACCCTGAGAGCAAGCCCTATACCGTCATTATAACCCTAACTCCTAGCTATAACCGTAACACCTAATCCCTAATTCTGAAACGCCAACCCTAACCTTAACCCGACCAACAACACTAACACTAACCCTAACCCCTTACCCTAACCCTACGCCTAAAAGTAACCCTAACCGTTGATCCTTCGTCATAACCCCTAACATTAACCCTAACCCTTAACCCTATTCCAAATCCTAACCATTAAACAGAACCCTAACTCTTAACCCTAACCCTAAGCTTTACCCTAATGCCTAGAGATCTAACCCCAACACTGACCTACAGTTAACACTAACCCCAACCCCTAATGCTAACCTTAAACCTGAACCAAGCTCCTAACCCTTAACCATAACACTATCCCTTACCCCTAAGCCTAACCCCAACTGTTAACCCTCTAACCCTCACCCTGAATCCTAACCCTATCCCTTAACCCTAACCCCTAAACCTAACGCTAACTCCAACCCTAAACCTTACCCTGGCCCCCTAACCCAGACTTAACACCTTACCCCTAACACTAACTCTAACCCTAACCACTAATCCCTAGCACCTAACCCTGACTCGAAACCTAACCCCTAACACGAAAAACCCTAACCCCAACCCCAACCCTAATTCTCACACTACTTCCATTCCCAGAGTGAAGCAAGCCTACAATACAGCCATGCCATGTGTGAGATGAGGCTCCGCCTGAGTCCTGCATGGAGGTCCTGTCCCAAGGCCCAGGGAATGATGTTGTGCTTTCGTGGTGACTCCGACCGCACCCCTCTCACCGTAGATTAACCAGGTCCTGTGCCCTTAAACTGACCGCTAAAGCTAAGCCCTACCACCAACGCTAACCCCTGACCCTGAACCTAAGCCCCGAGCCTAAAGCCCAACATTAACTCTAGACCCTTACCCTAAACCTAATCCCTAACCCTAATGCTAACCCCTAAACCCAACCCTAACCGTGAACAGTAAACCTAACCCTAACCTCTAACATAAACCATAGCACATAACTCTAACCCTAAAACTAACCCTAACCCTAACCATAACCCTAAACCCTAAATCTTTTTTTGTTTTTTTTTTTTTTTTTTTTGAGAGAGAGTCTCACTCTGTTGCCCAAGATAGAGTGAGTGCCGTGGCATCAGCCTAGCTCACAGCAACCTCAGACTCCTGAGCTCAAGGAATCCTCCTGTCTCAGCCTCCCGAGCAGCTGGGACTACAGGCATGCGCCACCATGGCCGCCTAATTTTTTTCTATATATATTTTTAGCTGTCCATATAATTTCTTTCTATTTTTAGTACAGATGGGGTCTCGCTCTTGCTCAGGCTGGTCTTGAACTCCTGAGCTCAAACGATCCACCCACCTCGGCCTCCCAGAGTGGAAGGATTACAGGCGTGAGCCACCGCGCCTGGCCCTAAACCCTAACTCTTAACCTTACTACTAAGCGTTCACTCTCATGCTAACCTTTAATCCTAACCCTAATCCTAATCTTCAACCCTAAACCTAACACTTAACCCTAACCCTGTACCAAACCATAACCCCTAATCTTAACCCTAACCGTAAACCTCAACCCTAAACCAAAGTGTAACCGTTAAATATAAGAGTAACCTTTAACCCTAACCCTAATCCCTAACCCTAAGCCCTCACACTAACACTAAAATTCATCCTTAACCCTATCCATAAACCTAACCCTAAAATCAAATTATAAGACTTCTTGCTTTCTTAGAGTTTAGAAAGCCTGCAATCCTCCCATGCCATGCGTGAAAGGAGGCTCTACCACTGTGTCCTGCATGAAACCCATGGGCCCATACCCAGAGTATGATAGAGTGGGTTCCCGGATACAATCCCAGCCCCCTAAACTCCCCCCGCCCGCCTAATGCAGACAGGGCCCGTGCGCTAAGCATAAACAATACCTTTAACAGATAACCCTAACCCTGAACATAACACCCAACCCTGTTCCTATTTCTCCCCTTAACACGTAAACCTCACCGTGAGTCTAACTTTAACCTTTTATCCTAACGTTAATGCATAACCCATTCCCTGAGAACAACCCCTATCCCATAATTCTAACCCTATCTCCTAGTCATAACTGTAACACCTAATCCCTAACCCTAATTCTAAACCGCTAACCCTAACCGTAACCCTACCTACAACCCTAACACTGACTGTAACCCTTACTTCTAACCCCAACGCTATGCCTAACAAAAACCCTAACCCTTGACACTAACCCTTCACCCTAACCCCTAAGCCTTACCCTAACCCTTAACCCTAATCCTAATCCTAAACATTAAACCTAACCCTAGCGCTTAAAGCAAACCCTAAACCTTACCCTCACGACTAGACTGAACCCTGACACTAACCTAACACCTAACCCTAACCATAACCCCTAAAGCTTACCCTAACCCTGAACCCTAAACCTAACCCTAACACTGAACCCTCACTATATCCCCAACCTCTAAGCCTAATCCTAACCGTTAACCCTCACCCTAACACTTAAACTGGACCATAACACTTAACATTAACCAGAACACTAAACTTTAACCCTAAACCTGATCCCAACCCTTAACCCTAATCCTATCCTTTTACTCTAAGCCTAACCCCTAAACCTAACCCTAACACTAACCCCAATCCTAATTCTAGCCATACCCCTTCATAAAACACGAACTCCTAACCCTAACACTTACCAAAAACCCTAATCGCTAATCCCTAACACTAACGCTTAACCTTTACCGTAACCGTTAACCCTCACCCTAACCCTTAACACTGACCCTAACCTTAACCTTTAATCTAAGCCTGACCCTTAACCCTAACAGTAAGGAAAACCCTTACGACAATCTTATCCCTTAACCCTAAACCTAACACTACAGCTAAAAATAACCCTAACCTTTGATCCTTAAACCTAACCCCTCACACTTAACCCCAAACCCTAACCCTAATCCTAAGCATTAAACCTAATCCTATCTCTTAACCCTTACTCTAACGCCTAGATCTAACCCTAAATCTAACCTACCACCTAATCCTAACATTAAGCCCTAATGCTAACTCTAAACCCTGAACCCTAAACCTACCCGTAACCCTTAACACTAACCCTATCTATAAACCTTAACCCTGACCCTAACCATTACCCGCACCCAAACATTTAACCCTGACCCTAACCCTAATCCTTAACGATAACCCTAACACTAAACCCTAACCCTAAGCTCAACACTTAACCCTAATCCTATCCCTTAACCCTAACCCTAACTCTAACCCTAATGCTACCCCTAAACGTAACCCTAACCATGAACAGTAAACCTAATCCTAACCTCTAACACAAACCATGGCACATAACTCTAACCCTAAAACTAACCCTAACCCTAACGCTAACGCTAACTCTTAACCTTAACCCTAAGCGTTAACTCTCACGCTAACCTTTAATCCTAACCCTAATCCTAATCTTCAACCCTAAACCTAACACTTAACCCTAACCCTGTACCAAACCCTAACTCCTCATCTTTACCCTAACCGTAAACCTCAACCCTAAACCAAAGTGTAACTGTTAAATCTAAGAGTAACCTTTAACCCTAACCCTAATCCCTAACCCTAAGCCCTCACCCTAACACTAAACTTCATCCTTAACCCTAACCATATTCCTAACCCTAAATCTAATCCTCAGACTTCTTGCTTTCTTAGAGTTTAGAAAGCCTGCAATCCTCCCATGCCATGCGTGAAAGGACGCTCTGCCAGTGTCCTGCCTGAAACCCAGAGGCCCATACACTGCGTGCGATAGAGTGGGTTCCCAGCGACCATCACAGACACCTAACTTTGCCTCCTAGGGCATACAGGGCCCGTGCCCTAAGCATAAACCCTAACATTCAACCATAAGCCTAACCCAGAACATAACACATAACCCTGATCCTACTGCTCACCTTAACAGGTAAACCTCACCGTAACCCTAACTTTAACCCGATATCTTAACGTTAATGCATGACACCCTGAGAACAAGCCCTATACCGTCATTCTAACCCTAACTCCTAGCCATAACCGTAACACCTAATCCCTAATTCTGAAATGCCAACCCTAACCTTAACCCGACCAACAACACTAACACTAACCCTAACCTCTTACCCTAAACCTACGCCTAAAAGTAACCCTAACAGTTGATCCTTAGTCATAACCCCTAACCTTAACCCTAACCCTTAACCCTATTCCCAATCCTAACCATTAAACATAACCCTAACACTTAACCCTAACCCTAACCTTTACCCTAATGCCTAGAGATCTAACCCCAACACTGACCTACAGTTAACACTAACCCCTAACCCTAACGCTAACCTTACCCTGGCCCCCTAACCCAGACTTAACACCTAACCCCTAACACTAACTCTAACCCTAACCACTAATCCCTAGCACCTAACCCTGACTCGAAACCTAACAACTAACTCGAAATCCCTAACCCCAACCCCAATCCTAATTCTCACACTACTTCCATTCCCAGAATGAAGGAAGCCTACAATACAGTCATGCCATGTGTGAGATGAGGCTCCGACTGAGTCCTGCATGTAGGTCCTGTCCCAAGGCCCAGGGAATGATGTTGTGCTTTCGTGATGACTCTGACCGCACCCCTCTCACCTTAGATTAACCAGGTGTTGTGCCCTTTAACTCACCGCTAAAGCTAGGCCGAACCACCGACCCTAACCCCTGACCCTGAACCGAAGCCCCGAGCCTAAAGCCCAACACTAACTCTAAACCCTTACCCTAAAACTAATCCCTAACCCTAATGCTAAACCCAAAACGTAACCCTAACCGTGAACAGTAAACCTAACCCTAACCTCTAACACAAACCATAGCACATAACTCTAACCCTAAAACTAACCCTAACCCTAACAGTAAACCCTAACTCTAAACCTTATCCCTAAGCGTTAAATCTCATGCTAAACTTTAATCCTAACCCTAATCCTAATCTTCAACCCTAAACCTAACACTTAACCCTAATCCTATCCCTTAACCCTAACCTTAACCCTAATGCTAAACCCTAAACGTAACCCTAACCGTGAACGGTAAACCTAACCCTAACCTCTAACACAAACCATAGCACATAACTCTAACCCTAAAACTAACCCTAACCCTAACAGTAAACCCTGAGCGTTAACTCTCACGCTAACCTTTAATTCTAACCCTAATCCTAATCTTCAACCCTAAACCTAACACTTAACCCTAAACGTCTACCAAACCCTAACCCCTCATCTTAACCCTAACCGTAAACCTCAACCCTAAACCGAACTGTAACCGTTAAACCTAAGAGTAACCTTTAACCCTAACCCTAATCCCTAACCTTAAGCCCTCACCCTAACACTAAACTTCATCCTTAATCCTAACCATAATCCTAACCCTAAATCTAATTCTCAGACTTCTTGCTTTATTAGAGTTTAGAAAGCCTGCAATTCTCCCATGCTATGCGTGAAAGGAGGCCCTACCACTGTGTCCTGCATGAAACCCACGGGCCCATACCCAGAGTATGATAGAGTGGGATCCCGGGTACAATCCCAGGCCCCTAACCACCCCCCCGCCCGCCTAATGCAGACAGGGCCCGTGTGCTAAGCATAAACAATACCTTTAACAGATAATCCTAACCCTGAACATAACACCCAACCCTGTTCCTATTTCTCCCCTTAACACGTAAACCTCATGATGAGTCTAACTTTAACCTATTATCCTAACGTTAATGCATAACCCATTCCCTGAGAACAACCCCTATCCCATAATTCTAACCCTATCTCCTATTCATCACTGGAACACCTAATCCCTAACCCTAATTCTAAACCGCTAACCCTAACCTGAACCCTACCTACAACCCTAACACTGACAGTAACCCTTACTTCTAACCCCAACGCTATGCCTAACAAAAACCCTAACCCTTCACCCAAACCCCTAAGCCTTATGCTAACCCTTAACCCTAATCCTAATCCTAACCATTAAACCTAACCCTAGCTCTTAAAGCTAACCCTAAACCTTACCCTCATGAGTAGACCTGATCCTGACACTAACCTAACACCTAACCCTAACCAGAACCCCTAAAGCTAACCCTGAACCCTATCCCTAACCCTAGCAGTAAACTTTAACCCTAATCCTAAGCCCAACCCATAACCTTAATCCTATCCTTTTACCCTAAAACTAACCCCTAAACCTAACCCCTATACCTAACCCTAACTCTAACCCCAATCCTAATTCTAACCATACCCCTTCATAAAACACGAACTCCTAACCTCTAACCCTAACACTAACCAAAAACCCTAATCGCTAATCCCTAACCCTAACGCTTAACCTTTACCCTAACCGTTAACCCTCACCCTAATTCTTAACACTGACCCTAACCTTAACCTTTATCTCTAAGCCTAACCCTTAACCATACAGTAAGGAAGACCCTTAATGCTAATGGTATCCCTTATTCCTAACCATAACATTACAGCTAAAAATAACCCTAACCTTTGATCCTTAAACCTAACCCCTAACACTTACTTTAACCCCAAACCCTAACCCTAATCCTAAGCATTAAACCTAACCCTATCTCTTAACCCTAACCCTACCCCTTACCCTAACGCCTAGTTCTAACCCTAAATCTAACCTCCCGCCTAATCCTAACCTTAAGCCCTAATGCTAACTCTAACCCTGAACCCTAAACCTACCCGTAACCCTTAACACTAACCCTATCCGTAAACCTTAACCCTGACCCTAAACATTACCCGCACCGAAACATTTAACCCTGACCCTAACCCTAATCCTTAATGCTAAACCTAACACTAAACCCTAACCCTAAGCCCAACACTTAACCCTAATCCTATCCCTTAACCCTAACCCTAACCCAAACCCTAATGCTAACCCCTAAACGTAACCCTAACCGTGAACACTAAACCTAACCCTAACCTCTAACACAAACCATAGCACATAACTCTAACCCTAAATCTAACCCTAACCCTAACCCTAACCCTAAACCCTAACTCTTAACCTTAACACTAAGCGTTAACTCTCACGCTAACCTTTAATCCTAACCCTAATCCTAATCTTCAACCCTAAACCTAACACTTAACCCTAAACCTGTACCAAACCCTAACCCCTCATCTTGACCCTAACCTTAAACCTCAACCCTAAACCAAAGTGTAACCGTTAAATCTAAGAGTAACCTTTAACCCTAACCGTAATCCCTAACCCTAAGCCCTCACGCTAACACTAAACTTCATCCTTAACCCTAACCATAACCCTAACCCTAAATCTAATTCTCAGACTTCTTGCTTTCTTAGAGTTTAGAAAGCCTGCAATCCTCCCACGCCATGCGTGACAGGAGGCTCTGCCACAGTGTCCTGCATGAAACCCAGAGCCCATACACTGCGTGCGGTAGAGTGCGTTCCCAGCGACCATCACAGACACCTAACTTTGCCTCCTAGGGCATACAGGGCCCGTGCCCTAAGCATAAACCCTACCCCTCACCCATAAGCCTAACCCACAACATAACACCTAACCCTGATCCTACTGCTCACCTTAACAGGTAAACCTCACCATAACCCTAACTTTAACCCCATATCTTAACGTTAATGCATGACACCCTGAGAACAAGCCCTATACCGTCATTATAACCCTAACTCCTAGCTATAACCGTAACACCTAATCCCTAATTCTGAAACGCCAACCCTAACCTTAACCCGACCAACAACACTAACACTAACCCTAACCCCTTACCCTAACCCTACGCCTAAAAGTAACCCTAACCGTTGATCCTTCGTCATAACCCCTAACCTTAACCCTAACCCTTAACCCTATTCCAAATCCTAACCATTAAACAGAACCCTAACTCTTAACCCTAACCCTAACCTTTACCCTAATGCCTAGAGGTCTAACCCCAACACTGACCTACAGTTAACACTAACCCCAACCCCTAATGCTAACCTTAAACCTGAACCAACCTCCTAACCCTTAACCCTAACACTATCCGTAACCCCTAAGCCTAACCCCAACTGTTAACCCTCTAACCCTCACCCTGAATCCTAACCCTATCCCTTAACCCTAACCCCTAACCCTAACGCTAACTCCAACCCTAAACCTTACCCTGGCCCCCTAACCCAGACTTAACACCTTATCCCTAACACTAACTCTAACCCTAACCACTAATCCCTAGCACCTAACCCTGACTCGAAACCTAACCCCTAACACGAAAAACCCTAACCCCAACCCCAACCCTAATTCTCACACTACTTCCATTCCCAGAGTGAAGCAAGCCTACAATACAGCCATGCCATGTGTGAGATGAGGCTCCGCCTGAGTCCTGCATGGAGGTCCTGTCCCAAGGCCCAGGGAATGATATTGTGCTTTCGTGGTGACTCCGACCGCACCTCTCTCACCGTAGATTAACCAGGTCCTGTGCCCTTAAACTGACCGCTAAAGCTAAGCCCTACCACCAACGCTAACCCCTGACCCTGAACCTAAGCCCCGAGCCTAAAGCCCAACATTAATTCTAGACCCTTACCCTAAACCTAATCCCTAACCCTAATGCTAACCCCTAAACCCAACCCTAACCGTGAACAGTAAACCTAACCCTAACCCCTAACACAAACCATAGCACATAACTCTAACCCTAAATCTAACCCTAAGCCTAACCGTAAACCCTAACTCTTAACCTTAACCCTAAGCGTTAACTCTCACGCTAACCTTTAATCCTAACCCTAATCCTAATCTTCAACCCTAAACCTAACACTTAACCCTAAACGTCTACCAAACAATAACCCCTCATCTTAACCCTAACCGTAAACCTCAACCCTAAACCGAACTGTAACCGTTAAACCTAAGAGTAACCTTTAACCCTAACCCTAATCCCTAACCTTAAGCCCTCACCCTAACACTAAACTTCATCTTTAACCCTAACCATAATCCTAACCCTAAATCTAATTCTCAGACTTCTTGCTTTCTTAGAGTTTAGAAAGCCTGCAATCCTCCCATGCCATGCGTGAAAGGAGGCTCTACCACTGTGTCCTGCATGAAACCCACGGGCCCATACCCAGAGTATGATAGAGTGGGTTCCCGGGTACAATCCCAGCCCCCTAAACTCCCCCCGCCCGCCTAATGCAGACAGGGCCCGTGCGCTAAGCATAAACAATACCTTTAACAGATAACCCTAACCCTGAACATAACACCCAACCCTGTTCCTATTTCTCCCCTTAACACGTAAACCTCACCGTGAGCCTAACTTTAACCTCTTATCCTAACGTTAATGCATAACCCATTCCCTGAGAACAACCCCTATCCCATAATTCTAACCCAATCTCCTAGTCATCACTGGAACACATAATCCCTAACCCTAATTCTAAACCGCTAACCCTAACCGGAACCCTACCTACAACCCTAACACTGACAGTAACCCTTACTTCTAACCCCAACGCTATGCCTAACAAAAACCCTAACCCTTCACCCAAACCCCTAAGCTTTATGCTAACCCTTAACCCTAATCCTAATCCTAACCATTAAACCTAACCCTAGCTCTTAAAGCTAACCCTAAACCTTACCCTCACGAGTAGACCTAATCCTGACACTAACCTAACACCTAACCCTAACCAGAACGCCTAAAGCTAACCCTGAACCCTATCCCTAACCCTAGCAGTAAACTTTAACCCTAAACCTAAGCCCAACCCATAACCTTAATCCTATCCTTTTACCCTAAAACTAACCCCTAAACCTAACCCCTATACCTAACCCTAACTCTAACCCCAATCCTAATTCTAACCATACCCCTTCATAAAACACGAACTCCTAACCTCTAACCCTAACACTAACCAAAAACCCTAATCGCTAATCCCTAACCCTAACGCTTAACCTTTACCCTAACCGTTAACCCTCACCCTAATTCTTAACACTGACCCTAACCTTAAACTTTAACTCTAAGCCTAACCCTTAACCCTACAGTAAGGAAGACCCTTAATGCTTATGGGATCCATTATCCCTAACCGTAACACTACAGCTAAAAATAACCCTAACCTTTGATCCTTAAACCTAACCCCTAACACTTACTTTAACCCCAAACCCTAACCCTAATCCTAAGCATTAAACCTAACCCTATCTCTTAACCCTAACCCTACCCCTTACCCTAACGCCTAGTTCTAACCCTAAATCTAACCTCCCGCCTAATCCTAACCTTAAGCCCTAATGCTAACGCTATCCCTGAACCCTAAACCTACCCGTAACCCTTAACACTAACCCTATCCGTAAACCTTAACCCTGACCCTAAACATTACCCGCACCGAAACATTTAACCCTGACCCTAACCCTAATCCTTAATGATAACCCTAACAGTAAACCCTAACCCTAAGCCCAACACTTAACCCTAATCCTATCCCTTAACCCTAACCCTAACCCAAACCCTAATGCTAACCCCTAAACGTAACCCTAACCGTGAACACTAAACCTAACCCTAACCTCTAACACAAACCATAGCACATAACTCTAACCCTAAAACTAACCCTAACCCTAACCCTAACCCTAAACCCTAACTCTTAACCTTAACACTAAGCGTTAACTCTCACGCTAACCTTTAATCCTAACCCTAATCCTAATCTTCAACCCTAAACCTAACACTTAACCCTAACCCTGTACCAAACCCTAACCCCTCATCTTGAACCTAACCTTAAACCTCAACCCTAACCAAAGTGTAACCGTTAAATCTAAGAGTAACCTTTAACCCTAACCGTAATCCCTAACCCTAAGCCCTCACGCTAACACTAAACTTCATCCTTAACCCTAACCATAACCCTAACCCTAAATCTAATTCTCAGACTTCTTGCTTTCTTAGAGTTTAGAAAGCCTGCAATCCTCCCACGCCATGCGTGACAGGAGGCTCTGCCACAGTGTCCTGCATGAAACCCAGAGCCCATACACTGCGTGCGGTAGAGTGGGTTCCCAGCGACCATCACAGACACCTAACTTTGCCTCCTAGGGCATACAGGGCCCGTGCCCTAATCATAAACCCTACCCCTCACCCATAGGCCTAACCCACAACATAACACCTAACCCTGATCCTACTGCTCACCTTAACAGGTAAACCTCACCATAACCCTAACTTTAACCCCATATCTTAACGTTAATGCATGACACCCTGAGAACAAGCCGTATACCGTCATTATAACCCTAACTCCTAGCTATAACCGTAACACCTAATCCCTACTTCTGAAACGCCAACCCTAACCTTAACCCGACCAACAACACTAACACTAACCCTAACCCCTTACCCTAACCCTACGCCTAAAAGTAACCCTAACCGTTGATCCTTCGTCATAACCCCTAACCTTAACCCTAACCCTTAACCCTATTCCAAATCCTAACCATTAAACAGAACCCTAACTCTTAACCCTAACCCTAACCTTTACCCTAATGCCTAGAGGTCTAACCCCAACACTGACCTACAGTTAACACTAACCCCAACCCCTAATGCTAACCTTAAACCTGAACCAAGCTCCTAACCCTTAACCCTAACACTATCCGTAACCCCTAAGCCTAACCCCAACTGTTAACCCTCTAACCCTCACCCTGAATCCTAACCCTATCCCTTAACCCTAACCCCTAACCCTAACGCTAACTCCAACCCTAAACCTTACCCTGGCCCCCTAACCCAGACTTAACACCTTACCCCTAACACTAACTCTAACCCTAACCACTAATCCCTAGCACCTAACCCTGACTCGAAACCTAACCCCTAACACGAAAAACCCTAACCCCAACCCCAACCCTAATTCTCAAACTACTTCCATTCCCAGAGTGAAGCAAGCCTACAATACAGCCATGCCATGTGTGAGATGAGGCTCCGCCTGAGTCCTGCATGGAGGTCCTGTCCCAAGGCCCAGGGAATGATGTTGTGCTTTCGTGGTGACTCCGACCGCACCCCTCTCACCGTAGATTAACCAGGTCCTGTGCCCTTAAACTGACCGCTAAAGCTAAGCCCTACCACCAACCCTAACCCCTGACCCTGAACCTAAGCCCGGAGCCTAAAGCCCAACATTAACTCTAGACCCTTACCCTAAACCTAATCCCTAACCCTAATGCTAACCCCTAAACCCAACCCTAACCGTGAACAGTAAACCTAACCCTAACCCCTAACACAAACCATAGCAAATAACTCTAACTCTAAACCTAACCCTAAGCCTAACCATAAACCCTAACACTTAACCTTAACCCTAAGCGTTAACTCTCACGCTAACCTTTAATCCTAACCCTAATCCTAATCTTCAAACCTAAACGTCTACCAAACCCTAACCCCTCATCTTAACCCTAACCGTAAACCTCAACCCTAAACCGAACTGTAACCATTAAACCTAAGAGGAACCTTTAACCCTAACCCTAATCCCTAAGCTTAAGCCCTCACCCTAACACAAAACTTCATCCTTAAGCCTAACCATAATCCTAAACCTAAATCTAATTCTCAGACTTCTTGCTTACTTAGAGTTTAGAAAGCCTGCAATCCTCCCATGCCATGCGTGAAAGGAGGCTCTACCACTGTGTCCTGCATGAAACCCACGGGCCCATACCCAGAGTATGATAGAGTGGGTTCCCGGGTACAATCCCAGCCCCCTAAACTCCCCCCGCCCGCCTAGTGCAGACAGGGCCCGTGCGCTAAGCATAAACAATACCTTTAACAGATAACCCTAACCCTGAACATAACACCCAACCCTTTTCCTATTTCTCCCCTTAACACGTAAACCTCACCGTGCGCCTAACTTTAACCTCTTATCCTAACGTTAATGCATAACCCATTCCCTGAGAACAACCCCTATCCCATAATTCTAACCCTATCTCCTAGTCATCACTGGAACACCTAATCCCTAACCCTAATTCTAAACCGCTAACCCTAACCGTAACCCTACCTACAACCCTAACACTGACAGTAACCCTTACTTCTAACCCCAAAGCTATGCCTAACCAAAACCATAACCCTTGACCCTAACCCTTCACCCTAACCCCTAAGCCTTACCCTAACCCTTAACCCTAATCCTAATCCTAGCCATTAAACCTAACCCTAGCTCTTAAAGCTAACCCTAAACCTTACCCTCACGACTGGACCTAACCCTGACACTAACCTAACACCTAACCCTAACCAGAACCCCTAAAGCTAACCCTGAACCCTATCCCTAACCCTAGCAGTAAACTTTAACCCTAAACCTAAGCCCAACACGTAACTCTAATCCTATCCTTTTACCCTAAAACTAACCCCTAAACCTAACACCTATACCTAACCCTAACTCTAACCCCAATCCTAATTCTAACCATACCCCTTCATAAAACACGAACTCCTAACCGCTAACCCTAACACTAACCAAAAACCCTAATCACTAATCCCTAACCCGAAAGCTTAACCTTTACCCTAACCGTTAACCCTCACCCTAAATCTTAACACTGACCTAACCTTAACCTTTAACTCTAAGCCTAACCCTGAACCCTACAGTAAGGAAGACCCTTAATGCTAATGGGATCCCTTATCCGTAACCCTAACACTACAGCTAAAAATAACCCTAACCTTTGATCCTTAAACCTAACCCCTAACACTTACTTTAACCCCAAACCCTAACCCTAATCCTAAGCATTAAACCTAACCCTATCTCTTAACCCTAATGCTAGCCCTTACCCTAATGCCTAGATCTAACCCTAAATCTAACCTACCGCCTAATCCTAACCTTAAGCCCTAATGCTAACTCTAACCATGAACCCTAAGCCTACCCGTAACCCTTAACACTAACCCTATGCGTGAACCTTAACCCTGACCCTAACCATTACCCGCACCCAAGCATTTAACCCTGACCCTACCCCTAATCCTTAATGATAACCCTAACACTAAACCCTAACCCTATGCCCAACACTTAACCCTAATCCTATCCCTTAACCCTAACCCTAACCCTAACCCTAATGCAAACCCCTAAACGTAACCCTAACCGTGACCAGTAAACCTATCCCTAACCTCTAACACAAACCATAGCACATAACTCTAACCCTAAAACTAACCCTAAACCTAACCCTATACCCTAACTCTTAACCTTAACCCTAAGCGTTAACTCTCACGCTAACCTTTAATCCTAACCCTAATCCTAATCTTCAACCCTAAACCTAACACGTAAGCCTAACCCTGTACCAAACCCTAACCCCTCATCTTAACCCTAACCGTAAACCTCAACCCGAAACCAAAGTGTAACCGTTAAACCTAAGAGTAACCTTTAACCCTAACCCTAATCCCTAACCCTAAGCCCTCACCCTAACACTAAACTTCATCCTTCACCCTAACCATAATCCTAACCCTAAATCTAATTCTCAGACTTCTTGCTTTCTTAGTGTTTAGAAAGCCTACAATCCTCCCATGCCATGCGTGAAAGGAGGCTCTACCACTGTGTCCTGCATGAAACCGACGGGCCCATACCCACAGTATGATAGAGTGGGTTCCCGGGTACAATCCCAGCCCCCTAAACTCCCCCCGCCCTCCTAATGCAGACAGGGCCCGTGCGCTAAGCATAAACAATACCTTTAACAGATAACCCTAACCCTGAACATAACACCCAACCCTGTTCCTATTTCTCCCCTTAACACGTAAACCTCACCGTGCGCCTAACTTTAACCTCTTATCCTAACGTTAATGCATAACCCATTTCCTGAGAACAACCACTATCCCATAATTCTAACCCTATCTCCTAGTCATCACTGTGACACCTAATCCCTAACCCTAATTCTAAACCGCTAACCCTAACCGTAACCCTACCTACAACCCTAACACTGACAGTAACCTTTACTTCTAACCCCATCGCTATGCCAAACAAAAACCCTAACCCTTGACCCTAACCCTTCACCCTAACCCCTAATCCTTACCCTAACCCTTAACCCTAATCCTAATCCTAACCATTAAACCTAACCCTAGCTCTTAAAGCTAACTCTAAACCTTACCCTCACTACTAGACCTAACCCTGACACTAACCTAACACCTAACACTAACCAGAACCCCTAAAGCTAACCCTGAACCCTATCCCTAACCCTAGCAGTAAACTTTAACCCTAAACCTAAGCCCAACCCGTAACCCTAATCCTATCCTTTTACCCTAAAACTAACCCCTAAACCTAACCCCTATACCTCACCCTAACTCTAACCCCAATCCTAATTCTAACCATACCCCTTCATAAAACACTAACTCCTAACCGCTAACCCTAACACTAACCAAAAACCCTAATCACTAATCCCTAACCCTAACGCTTAACCTTTACCCTAACCGTTAACCCTCACCCTAAATCTTAACACTGACCCTAACCTTAACCTTTAACTCTAAGCCTAACCCTTAACCCTACAGTAAGGAAGACCCTTAATGCTAATGGGATCCCTTATCCCTAACCCTAACACTACAGCTAAAAATAACCCTAACCTTTGATCCTTAAACCTAACCCCTAACACTTATTTTAACCCCAAACCCTAACCCTAATCCTAAGCATTAAACCTAACCCTATCTCTTAACCCTAACGCTAGCCCTTACCCTAACACCTAGATCTAACCCTAAATCTAACCTACCGCCTAATCCTAACCTTAAGCCCTAATGCTAATTCTAACCCTGAACCCTAAACCTACCCGTAACCCTTAACACTAACCCTATCCGTGAACCTTAACCCTGACCCTAACCATTACCCTCACCCAAGCATTTAACCCTGACCCTAATCCTTAATGATAACCCTAACACTAAACCCTAACCCTAAGCCCAACACTTAACCCTAATCCTATCCCTTAACCCTAACCCTAACCCTAATGCTAACCCCTAAACGTAACCCTAACCGTGACCAGTAAACCTAACCCTAACCTCTAACACAAACCATAGCACATAACTCTAACCCTAAAACTAACCCTAACCCTAACCCTAATCCTAAACCCTAACTCTTAACCTTAACCCTAAGCGTTAACTCTCACGCTAACCTTTAATCCTAACCCTAATCCTAATCTTCAACCCTAAACCTAACACTTAACCCTAACCCTGTACCAAACCCTAACCCCTCATCTTAACCCTAACCGTAAACCTCAACCCTAAACCAAAGTGTAACCGTTAAACCTAAGAGTAACCTTTAACCCTAACCCTAATCCCTAACCCTAAGCCCTCACCCTAACACTAAACTTCATCCTTCACCCT
>NW_027182884.1:237500-262500 GCF_041146395.1 Eulemur rufifrons
ACACCTAACCTTACCCTAAACCGAATTCCAATTCTCAGACTTTTTCAATTCAAAAACTTAAAAAAGCCTACAATCCACCAATGCCGTGTCTGAGATCAGCGTCCGCCCCTATGTCCTGCATGACAGGCAGGCGCCAATGTCCAGGGTACTATGGAGTGGAGTCCTGGGGTCTGTAGGCTTGCTAAACTCCAGTTTGGAAGAATTGCTATAGTCATATATAGGGATGCTTACATTTACTTATAGAAAGCAACTATTGATGTGTGATTTGTAGGCTTGCCTTACTCTAGTTTGGATGAAGAAGCTGAATCATATATAGGAATATTAGCTTTGAGTTAGAGGAAGCATCTATGGGGGGTGCTTTTTTGGCTTGTTAAACTCTGGTTTGGAAGAAGTTCGAGAGTCTTATATAGGAACGATATCATTCATTCAGAGAAAGCAATTATAGGGAGTTGGTTTGTAGGCTTGCTAAGCTCTAGTTTGGAGGAAGGCGAGAGTCATATATAGAACGCTTACGTTCACATAAAGCGTCTACGGGGGGACGGTTTCTAGGCTTCCTAAACTCTAGCTTGGAAAAAGAGGACAGTTATGTATAGGAACTCTCGGCGGGGGATTTGTAGCATTGCTAAAATCTTAGATTGCAAAAGTTGCGAGAGTCATACATAGGAATGTTAACATTCACTCAATGAAAGCAACTATAAGGGGTGCTTTCCAGGCTGGCTACACTAATTTGGAAAAAGTGCGACAGTCATATATAGGAAGGCTTATATTCACTCAGACAAAGCAATTATGTGTAGGTGTATAGTAGGCATGCTAACTCTAGTTTGGAAAATTTCGAGAGCCATGTATAAGAAAGCTTACAGTAACTTAGAGAAAGCAACGAACAGGGGTGGAGTGTAGACTTGCTAAACTCTAGTTTGGAGGAAGTGCCATAGTCATATATAGGAACGCTTAAATTCATTCAGAGAAAACAGCTGTCGGGGATTTGTTTGTAGACTTATTCAACTCTAGTTTGGAAGAAGTGCGAGAGACATATATAGGAATGTTTACATTGACTCAAAGAAAGCAACTATGGGGGAGTGTTATTTTGGCATGCCAGATGCTAGTTAGGAAGAAGTACAAGACTCATATATAGGAACGCTTACATTCACACAGCGAGAGCAACTACGGAGTAGTGTCAGGTAGACATATTAAAGTCTAGCTTGGGAGAAGTTCCAGAGTCCTATATAGGAAAGGTAACAGCCACTTTGAAAAAGCAAGTCTTGGCGGGTGGTTTGTAGGCCTGCAAAACCTTGTTTTGGTTGAAGTGTGAGAATCATATATGAGAACGCTTACATTCACTCAGAGAAAGCAACGATGGGGTTGTTTGTAGGCTTACTAAACTGCAGTTTAGAAGAAGCAGGAGAATCACATATAGGAGCACATACATTTTGACGCACTGAAAGTAACTATGGGGTGGTGTTTTATAGGCATGCTAAACTCTAGTTTGGAGGAAGTTTGAGAATCACATATAAGAAAGCTTAGAGTCACTTAGAGAAAGCAACTCTCTGGGTGTGGAATGTAGCCCTGCTAAACTCTATTTTGGTTTAAGAGTGAGAGTCATATATGGGAAGGCTTACATTCCCTCAGAGAAAGCAACGACGGCGTGGTGGTTTGTAGGCATACTAAACTCTAGTTTGGAAGAAGTAGGAGAATGATATATGGGAACGCTTACATTCGCGTAGAGAAAGCAATTATGGGGTAGCGTTTTTGTAGCCATGCTAATCTCTAGTTTGGAAGAAGTTAAGGAGTAATATATAGGAAAGGGTACAGTCATAGAAACCAACTCTCGGGGGATGTTTTGTACACCTGCAAAACTCCAGTTTGGAAGAAGGGGGAGAGTCATATTGGGGACCGCGTGCATTCACTCAGAGAAATCAACGATGGGATTGTGATTTGTAGGCATAGTCAACTCTAGTTTGGAAGAAGTACGAGAATCGTATATAGGAAAGCTTACCTTCATGCAGAGAAAGCAACTATGGAGTGATGTTTGTATGCCTACTAAAATATAGTTTGGAGGAAGTTCGAGAGCCATATCTGGGAAGCTTACAGTCACTTAGAGAAAGCAACTCTCGGGGGTGTTTCGTAGGCCTGCTAAACTCTATTTTCAATGAAGTGTTAGAATAATATATGGGAACTCAGTGAAAGCAACGTTGTGGTTGTGGTTCCTAGGCATACTAACCTGTAATTTGGAAAAAGCAAGAGAATCACATGTAGAACCGCTTACATTCCGGCACCGAATGCAACTATGGGGTGGTGTTTTGTAGGGTGCAAAACTCTAGTTTGGACGAAGTTTGAGAGTCATATATAGGAAAGTTTAAAGTCACGTAGAGAAAGCAACTCTCTGGGTGTGGAATGTAGAGTTATTTTGGTTGAAATAGTTATTTTGGTTGAAGTGTGAGAGTCATATATGGGAACGCTTACATTCACTCAGAGAAAACAACGTTTGGGTGGTGCTTTGTAGGGCATACTAAACTGTAGTTTGGAAGAAGTACGAGAGTCCTATATAGGAACACTTACATTCACACAGAGAAAGCACTTATGGCGTCAGGTTTTGTAGGCATGCTAAACTGCAGTTTGGAAGAAGTTGGAGAACCTTATACAGGAAAGATTACCGTCACCTAGGGAAAGCAACTCTCGGGTGATTTTTTTTGTACACATGCTAAACTCTAATTTGGATGAAGTGTGAGAGTCAAACATGGGACCGCTTACATTCCCTCAGAGAAACAACACTGGGGTGGTTTTTGTAGGCATACTAAATAGTTTGGAAGAAGTACGAGAATGATATTTGGGAACGCTTACATTCACACAGAGAAAGCAACTACGGGGTGGTGTTTTGTAAGCATGCTATAGTTTGGAAGAAGTTCTAAACCTGAACAGTCACTTAGAGAAAGCAACTCTTGGTGGGTGATTTTTAGGTCTGCTAAATTGTATTTTGAAAGAAGTACCAGAGTCATATATACTAATGCTTACATTCATGCAAAGAAAAAACCATGGGGTGATGTTTTGTGGACATGTTAACCTGTAGTTTGGAAGAAGTTGGAGAGTCTTATTTAGGAAAGCTTACAGTCACCTAGAGAAAGTAACTCTCGGGAGAGCCTTTCTTGGCCTGCTAAACTCTACTTTGCATCAATTGTGAGAGTCAAACATGGGAATGCTTTCATTCATTCAGAGAACGCAACGTTTGGGTGGTGGTTTGTAGGCATTCTAAACTGTATTTTGGAGGAAGTACGAGAGTCATGTATATGAACGCTTACATTCAGGCAGAGAAAGCAACTCTGGGGTCGTATTTTTTTGGCATGCTAAACTGTGGTTTGGAAGAAGTTCGAGAGTCTTATATAGGAAAGATTACAGTGACACAGAGAAAACAACTCTCGGAAGTTTATTGGTAGGCCTGCTAAACTCTAACTTGGATGAAATGTGAGAACACTTGCATTCATTCACTCAGAGAAAGAAACATGGTGATGGTTTGAAGGCATAATAACTGTAGTTGGGAAGAAGTAGGAGAGTCATATATATGAACCGTTACATTCACGCAGAGAACGCAACTGTGGGGTGACGATGTATGCATGTTAATCTGTAGTTTGGAGGAAGTGCGAGAGTCATATCTGGGGAAAATTACAGTCACTTAGGGAAAGGAACCATCCTGGGTTGGTTTGTAGATCTGCTAAATTCTATTTTGAAAACAGAGTGTGAGTCATATATGGGAACGCTTATGTTCACTCATAGAAAGCAACCACTGCGTGGTGTTTTGTTGGCATGGTGTAGTTTGAAAGAAGTTGGAGATTCTTATATAGGAAAGTTTACAATCACCTAGAGAAAGCAAATCACGGGGTGTTGTTTGTAGGCCTGCTAAACTCTAATTTAGATGAAGTGAGAGAGGCATATATATGAACGCTTATATTGAGGCAGAGAAAGCAACTATGGGGTGGTGTTTTGTAGGCATGCTAAAATATAATTTGGAAGAAGTTCGAAAACAGACAGTCACTTAGAGAAAGCCACTCTCGGCGGTTGATTTTTCGGTGTGCTAAATTGTATTATGAAAGAAGTACCAGAGTCATATATACAAACGCTTACATTCATGCAGAGAAAGCAACTCTGGGGTGGTGTTTTCTAGGCATGCTAAACTCTAGTTTGGACGAAGTTTGAGAATCACATATAAGAAAGCTTAGTCGCTTAAAGCAAACCTCTGGGTGTGGAATGTAGGCGTGCTAAACTCTATTTTGGTTTCAGAGTGAGAGTCATATATGGGAAGGCTTACATTCGCTCAGAGAAAGCAACGATGGTGTGGTGGTTTGTAGGCATACTGAACTCTAGTTTGGAAGAAGTAGGAGAATGATATATGGGAACGCTTACATTCATGCAGAGAAAGCAATTATGGGGTGGCTTTTTTGTAGCCATGCTAATCTCTATTTTGCAAGAAGTTAAAGAGAAATATATAGGAAAGCGTACCGTCATTTATAGAAACCAACTTTCGGGGGATGGTTTGTAGGCCTGCAAAACTCTACTTTGGAAGAAGGGGGAGAATCATATGGGGGACTGGGTACATTCACTCGGAGAAATCAACGATGGGGTTGTGGTTTGTAGGCATACTAAACTCTAGTTTGGAAGAAGGACGAGAATCATATATAGGAACGCTTACATTCATGCAGAGAAAGCAACTATGGAGTGATGTTTGTATGCCTACTAAACGATAGATTGGAGGATGCTCGAGAGTCATATCTGGAAAGCTTACATTTATTTAGAGAAAGCAACTCTCTGGGGGTGGTTCGTAGGCCTGCTAAACTCTATTTTCAATGAAGTGTTCGAATCATATACAGGAACGCTTACATTCACTCAGAGAAAGCAACGTTGGGGTGGCCGTTTTTGAGCATACTAAACTCTACTTTGGAAGAGGTACGAGAAACATAAATACGAACGCTTACATTAACACAGAGAAAGCAAATACGGGGTGCTGTAGTGCAGGCATGCTAAACTATAGATTAGAAGAAGTTCGAAAGCTGACAGTCACTTACAGAAAGCAACTCTTGGCGGGTGATTTTTAGGTCTGCTAAATTGTATTTTGAAAGACGTACCAGAGTCATATACAAACGCTTACATTCATGCAGAGAAAGAAACTATGGGGTGATGGGTTGTGGGGATGCTAAACTGCAGTTTGGAAGGTGTTCGAGAGTGTTATATAGGATAGCTTACAGTCACCTAGAGAAAGCAACACTCGGGACAGCTTTACAAGCCTCTAAACACTAATTAGCAGCAATTGTGAGAGTCAAACATGGGAACGCTTACATTCACGGAGAGAACACAACGTTTGGGTGGCTGGTTTTTAAGCACTCTAAACTGTATTTTGGAGGAAGTAGGAGAGTCATATATACGAATGCTTACATTCACGCAGAGAAAGCAACTGTGTGGTCGTATTTTGTTGGCATGCTAAACTGTGGTTTGGAAGAAGTTCGAGAGCCTTATATAGGAAAGATTACAGTGACACAGAGAAAACAACTCTCTGTAGTTTCTTGGTAGGTCTGCTAAACTGTGATTTGGATGAAGTGTGAGAACGCTTGCATTCACTCAGAGAAAGAACTTTGTCGTGGTGGTTTGTAGAAATAACAACTGTAGTTCGAAGAAGTAGGAGAGTCATATATGAACGGTTACATTCACGCAGAGAAAGCAACTGTGGGGTGGCGTATGTAATCATCATAATCTGTAGTTTGGAGGAAGTTCGAGAGTCATATCTGGGGAAAATTAGAGTCACATAGAGAAAGGAACAATCCGGGGCTGGTGTGTAGGTCTGCTAAATTCTATTTTGGAAGAAGAGTGAGAGTCATATATGGGAACGCTTATGTTGACTCAGAGAAATCAACGATGGGACGCTGTATTGTTGGCATGCTAAACTGTAGTTTGGAAGAAGTTCGAGAGTCTTATATAGGAAAGTTTACAGTCACCTTGAGAAAGCAACTCACAGGAGGTGGTTTGTAAGCCGCTAAACTCTAATTTGGATGAAGTGAAAGAGGCATACATGGATACGCTTCATTCACTCAGAGAAAGGTAAATTGGGGTGCCGGTTTGTAGGTATACTAACTCCAGTTTGGAAGAAGTACTAGAGTCATATATATGAACGCTTATATGGACGCAGAGAAAGCAACTATGGGGTGGTGTTTTGCAGGCCTGCTAAAATATAGTTTGGAAGAAGTTCGAAAGCAGACAGTCACTTAGAGAAAGCAACTCTCGGCGGTTCATTTTTCGGTCTGCTGAATTGTATTTTGAAAGAAATACCAGAGTCATATATTCAAACGCTTACATTCATGCAGAGAAAGCAACTCTGGGGTGGTGTTTTCTAGGCATGCTAAACTCTAGTTTGGACGAAGTTTGAGAATCACATATAAGAAAGCTTAGAGTCGCTTAAAGCAAATCTCTGGGTGTGGAATGTAGGCGTGCTAAACTCTATTTTGGTTTCGGAGTGAGAGTCATATATGGGAAGGCTTACATTCACTCAGAGAAAGCAACGATGGTGTGGTGGTTTGTAGGCATACTGAACTCTAGTTTGGAAGAAGTAGGAGAATGATATATGGGAACGCTTACATTCATGCAGAGAAAGCAATTATGGGGTGGCTTTTTTGTAGCCATGCTAATCTCTATTTTGCAAGAAGTTAAAGAGAAATATATAGGAAAGCGTACCGTCATTTATAGAAACCAACTTTCGGGGGATGGTTTGTAGGCCTGCAAAACTCTACTTTGGAAGAAGGGGGAGAATCATATGGGGGACTGGGTACATTCACTCGGAGAAATCAACGATGGGGTTGTGGTTTGTAGGCATACTAAACTCTAGTTTGGAAGAAGGACGAGAATCATATATAGGAACGCTTACATTCATGCAGAGAAAGCAACTATGGAGTGATGTTTGTATGCCTACTAAACGATAGATTGGAGGATGCTCGAGAGTCATATCTGGAAAGCTTACATTCATTTAGAGAAAGCAACTCTCTGGGGGTGGTTCGTAGGCCTGCTAAACTCTATTTTCAATGAAGTGTTCGAATCATATACAGGAACGCTTACATTCACTCAGAGAAAGCAACGTTGGGGTGGCCGTTTTTGAGCATACTAAACTCTACTTTGGAAGAGGTACGAGAGACAAATACTAACGCTTACATTAACACAGAGAAAGCAAATACGGGGTGCTGTAGTGCAGGCATGCTAAACTATAGATTAGAAGAAGTTCGAAAGCTGACAGTCACTTAGAGAAAACAACTCTTGGCGGGTGATTTTTAGGTCTGCTAAATTGTATTTTGAAAGACGTACCAGATTCATATACAAACGCTTACATTCATGCAGAGAAAGAAACTATGGGGTGATGTATTGTGGGGATGCTAAACTGCAGTTTGGAAGGTGTTCGAGAGTGTTATATAGGATAGCTTACAGTCACCTAGAGAAAGCAACACTCGGGACAGCTATACAAGCCTCTAAACACTAATTAGCAGCAATTGTGAGAGTCAAACATGGGAACGCTTACATTCACTCAGAGAACACAACGTTTGGGTGGTGGTTTGTAGGCATAATAACTGTAGTTCGGAAGAAGTAGGAGAGTCATATATATGAACGGTTACATTCACGCAGAGAAAGAAACTGTTGGGTGGTGTATGTACGCATGTTAATCTATACTTTGGAGGAAGTTCGAGAGTCATATCTGGGGAAAATTGCAGTCACTTAGAGAAAGCAACAATCGGGGGCCGTTTTGTAGATCTGCTAAATTCTATTTTGGAAGAAGAGTGAAATTCATATGTGGGAACGCTTATGTTCACTCAGAGAAATCAACGATGGGGCAGTGTTTCGTTGGGATGCTAAAGTGTAGTTTGGAAGAAGTTCGCGAGTCTTATATAAGAAAGCTTACAGTCACCTAGAGAAAGTAACTCTCGGCAGATTGTTTCTAAGCGTGCTAAACTCTAATTTGCATCAATTGTGAGAGTCAAACATGGGAACGCTTACATTCACTCAGAGAACGCAACGTTTGGGTGGTGGTTTGTAAGCATTCTAAACTGTAATTTGGAGGAAGTAGGAGAGTCATATATACGAATGCTTACATTCACGCAGAGAAAGCAACTCTGTGATCGTATTTTGTTGGCATGCTAAACTGTGGTTTGGAAGAAGTTCGAGAGCCTTATATAGGAAAGATTACAGTGACACAGAGAAAACAACTCTCTGTAGTTTGTTGGTAGGTCTCCTAAACTGTAATTTGGATGATGTGTGAGAACGCTTGCATTCACTCAGAGAAAGAACTTTGTCGTGGTGGTTTGTAGGAATAACAACTGTAGTTCGAAGAAGTAGGAGAGTCAAATATGAACGGTTACATTCACGCAGAGAAAGCAACTGTGGGGTGGCGTATGTAATCATCATAATCTGTAGTTTGGAGGAAGTTCGAGAGTCATATCTGGGGAAAATTAGAGTCATTTAGAGAAAGGAACAATCGGGGGCTGGTGTGTAGGTCTGCTAAATTCTATTTTGGAAGAAGAGTGAGAGTCATATATGGGAACGCTTATGTTGACTCAGAGAAATCAACGATGGGGCGCTGTATTGTTGGCATGCTAAACTGTAGTTTGGAAGAAGTTCGAGAGTCTTATATAGGAAAGTTTACAGTCACCTAGAGAAAGCAACTCACAGGAGGTGGTTTGTAAGCCGCTAAACTCTAATTTGGATGAAGTGAAAGAGGCATACATGGATACGCTTCATTCACTCAGAGAAAGGTAAATTGGGGTGCCGGTTTGTAGGTATACTAACTCCAGTTTGGAAGAAGTACTAGAGTCATATATATGAATGCTTATATGGACGCAGAGAAAGCAACTATGGGGTGGTGTTTTGTAGGCCTGCTAAAATATAGTTTGGAGGCCGGGCGCGGTGGCTCATGCCTGTAATCCTAGCACTCTGGGAGGCCGAGGCGGGTGGATTGCTCAAGGTCAGGAGTTCGAGACCAGCCTGAGCGAGACCCCGTCTCTACTAAAAATAGAAAGACATTATATGGACACCTAAAAATCTATATAGAAAAAATTAGCCGGGCATAGTGGCGCATGCCTGTAGTCCCAGCTACTCGGGAGGCTGAGGCAGTAGGATCGCTTGAGCCCAGGAGTTTGAGGTTGCTGTGAGCTAAGCTGACGCCACGGCACTCACTCTAGCCTGGGCAACAAAGTGAGACTCTGTCTCAACAACAACAAAAAAAAAAAAAAAAAAATAAAATAAAATATAGTTTGGAAGAAGTTCGAAAGCAGACAGTCACTTAGAGAAAGCAACTCTTGGCGGTGGATTTTTAGGTCTGCTGAATTGTATTTTGAAAGAAGTACCAGAGTCATATATTCAAACGCTTACATTCATGCAGAGAAAGGAACTGTGGGGTGGTGTTTTCTAGGCGTGCTAAACTCTAGTTTGGACGAAGTTTGAGAATCACATATAAGAAAGCTTAGAGTCACTTAGAGAAAGCAAATCTCTGGGTGTGGAATGTAGGCGTGCTAAACTCTATTTTGGTTTAGATTGAGAGTCATATATGGAAAGGGTTACATTCACTCAGAGAAAGCAACGATGGTGTGGTGGTTTGTAGGCATACTAAACTCTAGTTTGGAAGAAGTAGGAGAATGATATATGGGAACGCTTACATTCATGCAGAGAAAGCAATTATGGGGTGGCTTTTTTGTACCCATGCTAATCTCTAGTTTGGAAGAAGTTATATAGGAAAGCGTACACTCATTTATAGAAACCAACTTTCGGGGGATGAAGGGTAGGCCTGCAAAACTCTACTTTGGAAGAAGTGGGAGAGTCATATTGGGGACCACGTACATTGACTCAGAGAAATCGAGGATGGGGTTGTGTTTTGTAGGCATACTAAACTCTAGTTTGGAGAAAGTACGAGAATCATATATAGGAACGCTTACATTCATGCAGAGAAAGCAACTATGGAGTGAGGTTTGTATGCCTACTAAACTATAGTTTGGAGGAAGTTTAGAATCTTATATAGCAAAGCTTACAGTCACCTAGAGAGAGCAACTCTTGGGAGATGGTTTCTAAGCCTGATAATTTGCACCAACTCTTAAAGTCAAGTATGGGAAGGTTTACATCCACTCAGAACGCAAGGTTTGGGTTGCAGTTTGTGGCCTTAATTGTAGTTCGGAAGAAGTAGGAAAGTCATATATATGAACGGTTACATTCACGCAGACAAACCAGCTATGGAGTGATGTGTGTATGCCTACTAAACTATAGTTTGGAGGATGTTCGAGAGTCATATCTGGAAAGCTTACAGTCATTTAGAGAAAGAAACTCTCGGGGGGTGGTTCGTAGGCCTGCTAAACTCTATTTTCAAAGAAGTGTTAAAATCATATACAGGAACGCTTACATTCACTCAGAGAAAGCAACGTTGGGGTGACCGTTTGTGAGCATACTAAACTCTACTTTGGAAGAGGTACAAGAGACATAAATACGAACGCTTACATTAACACAGAGAAAGCAAATACGGGGTGCTGTAGTGTAGGCATGCTAAACTATAGATTGGAAGAAGTTCGAAAGCTGACAGTCACTTAGAGAAAGCAACTCTTGGCGGGTGATTTTTTAAGTCTGCTAAATTGTATTTTGAAAGACGTGTCAGAGTCTTATATACAAACGCTTACATTCATGCGTAGAAAGAAACTATGGGGTGATGTGTTGTGGGGATGCTAAACTGCAGTTTGGAAGAAGTTCGAAAGTGTTATGTAGGATAGCTTACAGTCACCTAGAGAAAGCAACACTCAGGAGAGCTTTGCAAGCCTGCTAAACTCTAACAAGCAGCGATTGTGAGAGTCAAACATGGGAACGCTTACATTCACGGAGAGAACACAACGTTTGGGTGGTGGTTTGTAGGCATAATAACTGTAGTTCGGAAGAAGTAGGAGAGTCATATATGAACGGTTACATTCACGCAGAGAAAGCAACTGTTGGGTGGCGTATGTATGCATGCTAATCTGTAGTTTGGAGGAATTTCGAGAGTCATATCTGGGGAAAATTACAGTCACTTAGAGAAAGCAACCATCGGGGGCCATTTTGTAGATCTGCTAAATTCTACTTTGAAAGAAGAATGAGAGTCATATATGGGAACGCTTATGATCACGAAGAGAAATCAACTATGGGGCGGTGGTTTTTTGGCATGCTAAACTGTAGTTTGGAAGAAGTTCGCGAGTCTTACATAGGAAAGTTTACAGTCACCCAGAGAAAGCAACTCTCGGGAGATTGTTTCTAAGCATGCTAAATTCTAGATTGCATCAATTGTGAGAGTCAAACATGGGAACGCTTACATTGACTCAGAGAACGCAACGTTTGGGTGGTGGTTTGTAAGCATTCTAAACTGTATTTTGGAGGAAGTAGGAGAGTCATATATACGAATGCTTACATTCACGCAGAGAAAGCAACTCTGTGATCGTATTTTGTTGGCATGCTAAACTGTGGTTTCGAAGAAGTTCGAGAGCCTTACATAGGAAAGATTACAGTGACACAGAGAAAAACAAATCTCTGTAGTTTGTTGGTAGGTCTGCTAAACTGTAATTTGGATGAAGTGTGAGAACGCTTGCATTCACTCACAGAAAGAACGTTGTCATGATGGTTTGTAGGAATAAATGCTGTAGTTCAAAAGAAGTAGGAGAGTCATATATGAACGGTTACATTGACGCAGAGAAAGCAACTGTGGGGTGGCCTATGTAATCATCATAATCTAGTTTGGAGAAAGTTCGAGAGTCATATGTGGGAAAAATTAAAGTCACCTAGAGAATTGGAACCATCGGGTGTTGTGTAGGTCTGCTAAATTCTATTTTGGAAGAAGAGTGAGAGTCATATATGGGAACGCTTATGTTCACTCAGAGAAATCAACGATGGGGCGCTGTATTGTTGGCATGCTAAACTGTAGTTTGGAAGAAGTTCGAGAGTCTTATATAGGAAAGTTTACAGTCACCTAGAGAAAGCAACTCACAGGAGGTGGTTTGTGGGCCGCTAAACTCTAATTTGGATGAAGTGAAAGAGGCATACATGGATACGCTTCATTCACTCAGAGAAAGGTAAATTGGGTGCCGGTTTGTAGGTATACTAACTCCAGTTTGGAAGAAGTACGAGAGTCATATATATGAACGCTTATATGGACGCAGAGAAAGCAACTATGGGGTGGTGTTTTGTAGGCATGATAAAATATAATTTGGAAGAAGTTCGAAAGCTGACAGTGACTTAGAGAAAGCAACTCTTGGCGGTTGATTTTGAGGTCTGCTAAATTGTATTTTGATAGAAGTACAAGAGTCATATATAAAATCGCTTATATTTATGCTGAGAAAGAAACTATGTGGTGATGTTTTGTTGGCGTGCTGAAATGTAGTTTCGAAGAAGTTCGACAGTCTTTTATAGGAAAGCTTACAGTCCCCCAGAGGAAGCAACTTTCGAGAGATAGTTTGTAAGCCTGCTAAACTCTACTTTGCATCATTTGGAACAGTCATACTTGGGAACGCTAACATTCTCTCAGAGAACGCAACGTTTGGTTGGTTGTTTGTAAGCATACTAAACTGTATTTTGGAAGAAGTAGCAGAGTCATATATATGAGTGCTTACATTCACGCAGAGAGGGCAACTATGGGGTGGTGTTTTGTAGGCATGCAAATCTCTAGTTGCGAAGAAGTTAAGAGTAATAGGAAAGCTTACAGTCTCACAGAGAAAGCAACCCTTGGGGGCCGGTTTGTGGTTCTGCTAAATTCTATTTTGGATGAAGTGTGAATCATAAATGGGAACGCTAACATTCACTCAGAGAAAGCAAGGTTGCGGTGGTGATTTTTAGTCACACTAAACTGGAGTTTGGAGGAAGTACGAGAATAAAAGAATGCTTACATTCACTCAGAAAAAGCAACGTTGGGGAGGTGGTTGGTAGGTGTACTATACTTTGGAAGAAGTACGAGCGTGATGCATAGGAACGCTTACATTCACGCAAACTATGGGGTGGCCTTTTGTTGGCATGCTAAACTATGTCCCAAAGTCATATATAGTAAAGCTTATAGTGAGAGAAAGCAACTCTCGGGCGGTGTTTTGTAGGTCCGGCAAATTGCATTTTGAAAGCAGTCCGAGATTCATATAAGGGAAGGCCTATATCCACTCAGAGAAAGCAATGTTAGGCTGGTGGTTTGTAGGCATACTAAACTGTATTTTGGAACTCATATGTATGACTCTCACACTTGATCCAAATTAGAGTTCACGAGGCCTATAAACCACATCCTGAGAGTTGCTTTCTCTAGGTGAATGTAAGCTTTCCTATGTAAAACTCTCGAACTTCTTCCAAACTAAAGTTTAGCATGCCAACAATACACCACCGCATCGTTGCTTTCTCTGAGTGAACATAAGCATTCCCTTATATGAATCACTTTTTCCAAAATAGAATTTAGCAGACCTACAAACCAGTCCCCGATGGTTGATTTAGCTATGTGACTGTAATTTTCCCCAGATATGACTCTCAAACTTCCTCCAAAGTATAGATTAACATGCGTACATACACCACCCAACAGTTTCTTTCTCTGCGTGAATGTAACTGTTCATATATATGACTCTCCTACTTCTTCCGACCTACAGTTATTATGCCTACAAACCACCACCCAAACGTTGTGTTCTCTCCGTGAATGTAAGCTTTCCCATATTTGACTCTCACAATTGCTGCTAATTAGTGTTTAGAGGCTTGCAAAGCTGTCCCGAGTGTTGTTTTCTCTAGGTGACTGTAGCTATCCTATATAACACTCTGGAAGTCCTTTCAAACTGCAGTTTAGCATGCCAACAACACATCACCCCATAGTTTCTTTCTCTGCATAAATGTAAGCGTTTGTATATATGACTCTTGTACGTCTTTCAAAATACAATTTAGCAGATCTAAAAATCACCCGCCAAGAGTTGCTTTCTCTAAGTGACTGTCAGCTTTCGAACTTCTTCCAATCTATAGTTTAGCATGCCTGCACTACAGCACCCCGTATTTGCTTTCTCTGTGTTAATGTAAGCGTTCCTATGTATGTCTCTCGTACCTCTTCCAAAGTAGAGTTTAGTATGCTCAAAAACGGCCACCCCAACGTTGCTTTCTCTGAGTGAATGTAAGCGTTCCTGTATATGATTCGAACACTTCATTGAAAATAGAGTTTAGCAGGCCTACGAACCACCCCCAGAGAGTTGCTTTCTCTAAATGACTGTAAGCTTTCCAGATATGACTCTCGAACATCCTCCAATCTATCGTTTAGTAGGCATACAAACATCACTCCATAGTTGCTTTCTCTGCATGAATGTAAGCGTTCGTATAAATGATTCTCGTACTTCTTCCAAACTAGAGTTTAGTATGCCTACAAACCACAACCCCATCGTTGATTTCTCCGAGTGAATATACCCAGTCCCCCATATGACTCTCCCCTTCTTCCAAAGTAGAGTTTTGCAGGCCTACAAACCATCCCCCGAAAGTTGGTTTCTATAAATGACGGTACGCTTTCCTATATATTACTCTTTAACTTCTTGCAAAATAGAGATTTGCATGGCTACAAAAAAGCCACCCCATAATTGCTTTCTCTGCATGAATGTAAGCGTTCCCATATATCATTCTCCTACTTCTTCCAAACTAGAGTTCAGTACGCCTACAAACGACCACACCATCGTTGCTTTCTCTGAGTGAATGTAAGCCTTCCCATATATGACTCTCACTCTGAAACCAAAATAGAGTTTGGCACACCTACATTCCACACCCAGAGATTTGCTTTAAGCGACTCTAAGCTTTCTTATATGTGATTGTCAAACTTCGTCCAAACTAGAGTTTAGCATGCCTAGAAACCACCCCAGAGTTGCTTTCTCTGCATGAATGTAAGCGTTCATATACATGACTCTCGTACTTCCTCCAAAATACAGTTTAGAATGCCTACAAACCACCACCCAAACGTTGCGTTCTCTGAATGAATGAAAGCATTCCCATGTTTGACTCTCACAATTGATGCAAAGTAGAGTTTAGCAGGCCAAGAAAGGCTCTCCCGAGAGTTGCTTTCTCTAGGTGACTGTAAGCTTTCCTAAATAAGACTCTCCAACTTCTTCCAAACTACAGGTTAACATGCCCACAAAACATCACCCCATGGTTTTTTCTTTGCATGAATGTAAGCATTAGTATATATGACTCTGGTACTTCTTTCAAAATACAATTTAGCAGACCTAAAAATCACCCACCAAGAGTTGCTTTCTCTAAATGACTGTTCAGGTTTGGAACTTCTTCCAAACTATAGCATGCTTACAAAACACCACCCCGTAGTTGCTTTCTCTGTGTGAATGTAAGCCTTCCCAAATATCATTCTCGTACTTCTTCCAAACTATTTAGTATGCCTACAAAAACCACCCCAGTGTTGTTTCTCTGAGGGAATGTAAGCGGTCCCATGTTTGACTCTCACACTTCATCCAAATTAGAGTTTAGCATGTGTACAAAAAAATCTCCCGAGAGTTGCTTTCCCTAGGTGACGGTAATCTTTCCTGTATAAGGTTCTCCAACTTCTTCCAAACTGCAGTTTAGCATGCCTACAAAACCTGACGCCATAAGTGCTTTCTCTGTGTGAATGTAAGTGTTCCTATATAGGACTCTCGTACTTGTTCCAAACTACAGTTTAGTATGCCCTACAAACCACCACCCAAACGTTGTTTTCTCTGAGTGAATGTAAGCGTTCCCATATATGACTCTCACACTTCAACCAAAATAACTCTATTTCAACCAAAATAACTCTACATTCCACACCCAGAGAGTTGCTTTCTCTACGTGACTGTAAACTTTCCTATATATGACTCTCAAACTTCGTCCAAACTAGAGTTTTGCAAGCCTACAAAACACCACCCCATAGTTGCATTCGGTGCCGGAATGTAAGCGGTTCTACATGTGATTCTCTTGCTTCTTCTAGGAACCACAACCACAACGTTGCTTTCACTGAGTTCCCATATATTATTCTAACACTTCATTGAAAATAGAGTTTAGCAGGCCTACGAAACACCCCCGAGGGTTGCTTTCTCTAAGTGACTGTAAGCTTCCCAGATATGGCTCTCGAACTTCCTCCAAACTATATTTTAGTAGGCATACAAACATCACTCCATAGTTGCTTTCTCTGCGTGAAGGTAAGCGTTCCTATATACAATTCTCGTACTTCTTCCAAACTAGAGTTGACTATGCCTACAAATCACAATCCCATCGTTGATTTCTCTGAGTGAATGCACGCGGTCCCCAATATGACTCTCTCCCACTTCCAAACTGGAGTTTTGCAGGTGTACAAAACATCCCCCGAGAGTTGGTTTCTATGACTGTACCCTTTCCTATATATTACTCCTTAACTTCTTCCAAACTAGAGATTAGCATGGCTACAAAAACGCCACCCCATAATTGCTTTCTCTACGCGAATGTAAGCGTTCCCATATATCATTCTCCTACTTCTTCCAAACTAGAGTTTAGTATGCCTACAAACCACCACGCCATCGTTGCTTTCTCTGAGGGAATGTAAGCCTTCCCATATATGACTCTCACTCTTAAACCAAAATAGAGTTTAGCAGGCCTACATTCCACACCCAGAGATTTGCTTTCTCTAAGTGACTCTAAGCTTTCTTATATGTGATTCTCAAACTTCGTCCAAACTAGAGTTTAGCATGCCTATAAAACACCACCCCATAGTTACTTTCAGTGCGTCAAAATGTATGTGCTCCTATATGTGATTCTCCTGCTTCTTCCAAACTGCAGTTTAGTAAGCCTACAAACAACCCCATCATTGCTTTCTCTGAGTGAATGTAAGCGTTCTCATATATGACTCTCACACTTCAACCAAAACAGGGTTTTGCAGGCCTACAAACCACCCGCCAAAACTTGCTTTTTCAAAGTGGCTGTTACCTTTCCTATATAGGACTCTGGAACTTCTCCCAAGCTAGACTTTAATATGTCTACCTGACACTACTCCGTAGTTGCTCTCGCTGTGTGAATGTAAGCGTTCCTATATATGAGTCTTGTACCTCTTCTTAACTAACATCTGGCATGCCAAAATAACACTCCCCCATAGTTGCTTTCTTTGAGTCAATGTAAACATTCCTATATATGTCTCTCGCACTTCTTCCAAACTAGAGTTGAATAAGTCTACAAACCAATCCCCGACAGCTGTTTTCTCTGAACGAATTTAAGCGTTCCTATATATGACTATGGCACTTCCTCCAAACTAGAGTTTAGAAAGCCTACACTCCACCCCTGTTCGTTGCTTTCTCTAAGTTACTGTAAGTTTTCCTATACATGGCTCTCAAAATTTTCCAAACTAGAGTTAGCATGCCTACTATACACCTACACATAATTGCTTTGTCTGAGTGAATATAAGCCTTCCTATATATGACTATCGCACTTTTTCCAAATTAGAGTGTAGCCAGCCTGGAAAGCACCCCTTATAGTTGCTTTCATTGAGTGAATGTTAACATTCCTATGTATGACTCTCGCAACTTTTGCAATCTAAGATTTTAGCAATGCTACAAATCCCCCGCCGAGAGTTCCTATACATAACTGTCCTCTTTTTCCAAGCTAGAGTTTAGGAAGCCTAGAATCCGTCCCCCCGTAGACGCTTTATGTGAACGTAAGCGTTCCTATATATGACTCTCGCCTTCCTCCAAACTAGAGCTTAGCAAGCCTACAAACCAACTCCCTATAATTGCTTTCTCTGAATGAATGATATCGTTCCTATATAAGACTCTCGAACTTCTTCCAAACCAGAGTTTAACAAGCCAAAAAAGCACCCCCCATAGATGCTTCCTCTAACTCAAGGCTAATATTCCTATATATGATTCAGCTTCTTCATCCAAACTAGAGTAAGGCAAGCCTACAAATCACACATCAATAGTTGCTTTCTATAAGTAAATGTAAGCATCCCTATATATGACTATAGCAATTCTTCCAAACTGGAGTTTAGCAAGCCTACAGACCCCAGGACTCCACTCCATAGTACCCTGGGCATTGGCGCCTGCCTGTCATGCAGGACATAGGGGCGGACGCTCATCTCAGACACGGCATTGGTGGATTGTAGGCTTTTTTAAGTTTTTGAATTGAAGAAGTCTGAGAATTGGAATTGGGTTTAGGGTAAGGTTAGGTGTTAGGGACTAGGATTAGATTTAGGGGTTAGGGTTTTAGGTTAGAATTAGGGTTAGGATTACTGTTAGGGTTAGAGATTAGGATTATGTTTAGTGGTTGGGTTTAGGTTTAGGGTGAGAGGCAAGAGTAAGGGTCAGGGATTAGGGTTACTGTTAGGAGTTAGATTCGGGGCTTACGAAGGGTTTGGTTTAGTGATAGGGTTAGGGCTTACGTTTAACGGTGTGTGTTAGGGCACGGGCCCCGTCTAATGTACGGGGCACTGTGGGTGTGGAGCAAGGCTGCGTCCCCACTTCATCTTACCCTGGGTGTTGGGCTTCAACTGTCACGCAGGACAAAGGCAGAGGCTCATGAAACGCATGGTTAGGATTAAGGTTTAAGGTTAGGGTCAAGGTTGAGGGTTAGGGTGAGGGTTAACAGTTAGAGTTAGGGTAAGGGGGTTAGGGATAGGGTTAGGGTTAAGGGTTAGGTTTATGGTTCAGGTTTAAGGTTAGCATTAGAGGGTAGGGTTAGTGTAACTGTAGGTCAGTGTTGCGGTTAGATCTCTAGGCATTAGGGCAAAGGTCAGGGTTAGGGTTAAGAGTTAGGGTTAAGTTTAATGGTTAAGGATTGGGATTAGGGTTGAGGATTAGGGTTAAGATTATGGGTAATGACTCAGGATCAAAGGTTAGGGTTATTTTTAGGCGTAGGGTTAGCGTAAGGGGTTAGGGTTAGTGTTAGTGTTGTTGGTAGGGTTAAGGTTAGGGTTGGCGTTTCAGAATTAGGGATTAGGTGTTATGGTTATGGCTAGGAGTTAGCGTTAGATTTACGGTACAGGTCTTGTTCTCAGGGTGTCATGCATTAACGTTAAGATAAGGGGTTAAAGTTAGGGTTACGGTGAGCTTTACCTGTTAAGGTGAGCAGTAGGATCAGGGTTAGGTGTTATGTTCTGGGTTAGGGTTATGGGTGAGGGGTAGGGTTTATCCTTAGGGCACGGGCCCTGTATGCACTAGGAGGCGAAGTTAGGGGTCTGTGATGGTCGCTGGGAACCCACTCTATCGTACGCAGTGTATGGGCCTCTGGGTTTCATGCAGGACACTGTGGCAGAGCGGGATTTCATTCGTGGCTTAGTAGGATTGTAGGCTTTCAAAACTCTGAGAAAGCAAGAAGTCTGAGAATTAAATTTCAGGTTAGGATTACGGCACGGTTTAGGGATGAAGATTAGTGGTTAGGGTGAGGGCTTAGGGTTAAGGGTTAGGGTTAGGGTTAGGGTTGCTGGTAGGGTGAAGGTTATGTTTGACGTTTTAGAATTAGGGATGAGGTGTTACGGTTATGACTATGGTTTAGGATTAGAATTACGGGATAGGGCTTCTTCTCAAGGTGTTATGCATTCACGTTAAGTTAAGGGGCTAAGTTAGGGTTACGGGGAGGTTTATGTTTTAAGGTGAGCAATAGGATCAGGGTTAGGTGTTATGTTCAGGGTGAGGGTTATCTGTTAGGGGTAGTGTTTATACTTAGCGTACGGGCCCTGTCTGCACTGGGCGGGGGGCGGGGGTTAGGGGGATGGGATTGTCCCCGGGAACACACTCTATCGTACGCTGGGTATGGGCTCCTGGGTTTCATGCAGGACACAGTGGCAGAGCCCCCTTTTACTCATGGCATGGGAGGATTGTAGGCTTTCTAAACTCTGAGAAAGCAAGAACTCTGAGAATTAGATTTAGCGGTAGGATTCTGGTAATGTTTAGGGATGAAGATTAGTGTCAGGGTGGGGTCTTGGGTTAGGGGTTGGGGTTAAAGGTTAGTGTTAGGTTTAACAGTTACAGTTAGGTTTACGGTTAAGTCTCAGGGTTCGGGTTAAGGTTTGGGTTTAGCGTTTGGCACAGGGGTAGGCTTCAGTGTTAGCTTCATGGTTAAAGATTAGGAGTAGGGTTAGTGTGAGGGTTAAGGGTAAGGGTCAAGATTAAGGGTTCAGGTTGGGGTTAGGCTTAGGTTTAGGGTTAGGGGTCAAGGGTTAGGATTAGGGTTAAGTGTTGGGCTTAGGGTTGGGGTTTAGTGTTAAGTTTATCGTTAAGGATTAGGGTTAGGGTCAGGGTTAAATGCTTGGGTGCGGGTAATGGTTAGGGTCAGGGTTAAGGTTTATGGATAGGGTTAGTGTTAAGGGTTTACGGGTAGGTTTAGGGTTCAGGGTTAGAGTTAGCATTAGGGCTTAAGGTTAGGATTAGGTGGTAGGTTAGATTTTAGGGTTAGATCTAGGCGTTAGAGTAAGGGTTAAGAGATAGGGTTAGGTTTAATGCTTAGGATTAGGGTTAGGGTTTGGGGTTAAAGTAAGTGTTAGGGGTTGGGTTTAAGGATCAAAGGTTAGTGTTATTTTTAGCTGTAGTGTTAGGGTTAGGGATAAGGGATAAGGTTGGCGTGAGGGTTTTCCTTACTGTTAGGGTTAAGGTCAGGCTTAGATTAAAGGTTAAGGTTAGGGTCAGCGTTAAGGGTTAGGGTGAGGGTTAACGGTTACGGTAAAGGTTAAGCGTTAGTGTTAGGGATTAGCGATTAGGGTTTTTGGTAAGTGTTAGGGTTAGGAGTTAGTGTTTTATGAAGGGGTATGGTTAGAATTAGGATTGGGGTTAGTCTTAGGGTTAGGTTTAGGAGTTAGGTTTAGGGTAAAAGGATAGGATTAGGGTTAAGGGTTGGGCTCAGGTTTAGGGTTAAAGTTTAGTGTTAGGGTTAATGTTTAGTGTTATGGTCCAGTTTAAGTGTTAGGGAGGGTTAACGGTTAGGATTAGGCTTAGAGGTTGGGGATATAGTGAGGGTTCAGTGTTAGGGTTAGGTTTAGGGTTCAGGGTTAAGGTTAGCTGTAGGGGTTATGGTTAGGGTTAGGTGTTAGGTTAGTGTCAGGGTTAGGTCTAGTCGTGAGGGTAAGGTTTAGGGTTAGCTTTAAGAGCTAGGGTTAGGTTTAATGGTTAGGATTAGGATTACGGTTAAAGGTTAGGGTAATGCTCAGGGGTTAGGGTGAAGGGTTAAGGGTTTTTGTTAGGCATAGCGTTGGGGTTACAAGTAAGGGTTACTGTCAGTGTTAGGGTTGTAGGCAGGGTTACGGTTAGAGTTAGCGGTTTAGAATTAGGGTTAGGGATTAGGTGTTACAGTGACGACTAGGAGATAGGGTTAGAATTATGGGATAGGGGTTGTTCTCAGGAAATGGGTTATGCACTAACGTTAGGATAAGAGGTTAAAGTTAGGCTCATGGTGAGGTTTACGTGTTAAGGGGAGAAATAGGAACAGGGTTAGGTGTTATGTTCACGGTGAGGGATATCTGTTACAGGTATTGTTTATGCTTAGCGCACGGGCCCTGTCTGCCTTAGGTGGGGGTGGGGGGAGGTTAGGGGACTGGGATTGTCACCAGGATCCCACTGTATCGTACTCTGGGTATGGGCCCGTAGGTTTGATGCAGGACACAGTGGTAGAGCCTCCTTTCACGCATGGCATGGGGGGATTGCAGGCTTTCTAAACTCTAAGAAAGCAAGAAGTCTGAGAATTAGATTTAGGGTTAGGATTCTGGTTAGGGTTAAGGATGAAGTTTAGTGTTAGGGTGAGGGCTTAGGGTTAGGGATTAGGGTTAGGGTTAATGGTTACTCTTAGGTTTAACGGTTACAGTTCGGTTTAGGGTTGAGGTTTACGGTTAGGGTTAAGATGAGGGATTAGGGTTTGGTATAGGGTTAGGGTTAAGTACAGGGTTAGGGTTAAGTGTTAGGTTTACGGTTGAAGATTAGGATTAGGGTTAGGATTAAAGGTTAGCATGAGAGTTAACGGTTAGGGTTAAGGTTAAGAGTTAGGGTTAGGGTTTAGGTTTAGGGTTATGGGTTAGGGTTAGCTTTAGGGTTCGAGTTATGTGTTAGGGTTTGTGTTAGAGGTTAGGGTTAGGTTTACTGGTCACGGTTAGGGTTACGTTTAGGGGTTAGCATTAGGGTTAAGGATTAGGTTTAGGATAAGGGTTTAGAGTTAGTGTTGGGCTTTAGGCTCGGGGCTTAGGTTCAGGGTCAGGGGTTAGCGTTGGTGGTAGGGCTTAGATTTATCGGTCAGTTTAAGGGCACAGGACCTGGTTAATCTACTGTGAGAGGGGTGCGGTCGGAGTCATCACGAAAGCACAACATCATTCCCTGGGCCCTGGGACAAGATCTACATGCAGGACTCAGGCGAAGCCTCATCTCACACATGGCATGGCTGTATTGTAGGCTTGCTTCACTCGGGAATGGAAGTAGTGTGAGAATTAGGGTTAGGGTTGGGGTTAGGGGTTTCGAGTTAGGGGTTAGGCTTGGAGTCAGGGTTAGGTGCTAGGGATTAGTGGTTAGGGTTAGAGTTAGTGTTACGGGTTAGGTGTTAACTCTGGTTTAGGGGGCCAGGGTAAGGTTTAGGTTTGGAGTTAGCGTTAGTGTTAAGGGATAGGGTTAGGGTTAAGGGTTAGGCTTAGGGTAAGGGTTCAGGTTTAGGGTTAGGGTCAGGGTTAAGGTTTAGGGTGAGGGTTAACAGTTAGGGATAGGGTTAGGGGGTTAGGGATAGGATTAGGTTTAAGGGTTAGGTTTATGGTTCAGGTTTAAGGTTAACATTAGGGGGTTAGGGTTAGTGTTAACTGTAAGTCAGTGTTAGGGTTAGATCTCTAGGCATTAAGGTAAAGGTTAGGTTTAAGGTTAAGTGTTAGGGTTATGTTTAATGGTTAGGCTTGGGATTAGGGTTAAGTGTTAGGGTTAAGGTTAGGGGTTATGACTAAGGATCAACGGTTAGGGTTATTTTTATGCGTAGGGTTAGGGTAAGGTGTTAGGGTTAGTGTTAGTGTTGTTGGTAGGGTTAAGGTTAGGGTTGGCGTTTCAGAATTCGGGATCAGGTGTTATGGTTATGGCTAGGAGTTAGCGTTAGAATTACAGTATAGTGCTTTTTCTCAGGGTGTCATGCATTAACGTTAAGATAAGGTGTTAAAGTTAGGGTTATGGTGAGCTTTACCTCTTAAGGTGAGCAGTATGATCAGGGTTAGGTGTTATGTACTGGGTTAGTCTTATGGGTGAGGGGTAGGGTTTATGCTCTGGGCACGGGCCCTGTATGCACTAGGAGGCAAAGATAGGGGTCTGTGATGGTCGCTGGTAACCTACTCTATCGTATGCAGTGTATGGGCCTCTGGTTTCCTGCAGGACACTGTCGCAGAGCGGGCTTTCATGCATGGCTTAGTAGGATTGTAGGCTTTCAAAACTCTGAGAAAGCAAGAAGTCTGAGAATTAGATTTCGGGTTAGGATTACGGCACGGTTTAGGGATGAAGATTAGTGTTAGGGTGAGGGCTTAGGGTTAAGGGTTAGGGTTAGGGTTAGGGTTGATGGTAGGTTGAAGTTTAGGGTTGGTACTTTAGAATATGGATGAGGTGTTATGGTTATGGCTAGGGGTTAGGTTTAGAATTATGGGATAGGGCTTCTTCTTTGGGTGCTATGCATTAACGTTAACATAAGGGGATAAATTAGTGTTATGGTTAGGTTTATGTTTTAAGGTGAGCAACAGGATCAGGGTTAGGTTTTATGTTTGGAGTTAGGGTTATCTGTTAGGGATAGTGTTTTTGCTTAGCGCACGGGCCCTGTCTTCACCAGGAGGGGGGGGTTAGGGACTAGGATTGCCACTGGGAACCCGCTCTATCATGCACTAGTTATGGGCCCCCGGGTTTCTTGCAGGACACAGTGGCAGAGCCTCCTTTTACTCATGACGTGGGAGAATTGTAGGCTTTCTAAACTCTGAGAAAGCAAGAAGTCTGAGAATTAGATTTAGGGGTAGGTTTATGGTAATGTTTAGGGATGAAGGTTAGTGTTAGGGTGCGTTCTTAAGGTCAGTGGTTAGGGTTAAAGGTTAGTGTTAGGTTTAACCGTTACAGTCAGGTTTATGGTTATGTTTTAGGGTTAGGGTTAAGGTTAAGGTTTAGCGTTTGGTACAGTGTTAGGCTTAAGTTTTAGCTTTAGGGTTAAAGATTAGGATTAGGGTTAGGGTTAAGGGCTAGTGTGAGGGTTAATGATAAGGATCAAGACTAAGGGCTAGGGTTTTTGTTAGTGTTAGGAATAAGTCTTCGTGTAGGCTTTAGGGTTAGCGTTAAGTGTTATGGTTAGGGTTAGGTTTAGGGTTCATGGTTAGTGTTATGTTTAGGGGTTAGTGTTAGGGTTAGGGCTTAGGTTTAGGGTAAGGTTTTAGAGTTCGTGTTCAGCGTTACGGTCGGAGCTTATGTTTACGGTTAGGGGTTAGTGTTAGTGTTAGGGCTGAGATTTAGCTTTTAGTTTAAGGGCACAGGACCTGTTTTATCTACGGTGAGAAGGGTGCTGTCGGAGTCTCCACGAAAGCACAAAATCGTTCCCTGATCCTTGGGAAAGGACCTACATGCAGGACTCAGGTGGAGCCTCATCTCACGCATAGTATAGCTGTATTGTAGGCTTGCTTCACTCTGAGAATGGAAGTAGTGTGAGAATCAGGGTTAGGGTTTGGGTTAGGGGTTTGGAGTTTGGGATTATGGTTCGAGTCAGGGTTAGGTCCTAGGGATTAGGAGTTAGGGTTAGTGTTAGGGATAGGGGTTAGTTGTTGGGTTTGGGTTAGGGTGCTAGGGTTAGGTTTAGGGTTGGGGTTAATATTAGGGTTAGCGTTTAGGGTTAAAGGATAGGATTATGGTTAAGGGTTTGGCTTAGGGTTAGGGTTAAGGGTTAGTGTTAAGGTTTAGGGTTAAGTTCAGGGTTACGTGTTAGGGTGAGGGTTAACAGTTAGGGTTATGGTTAGCGTCTTAGGGATAGGGTTAGGGTTAGAGTTAGGGGTTAGGATTAAGGGTGAAGTGTTAGGGTTATTTTTAGGCATAGTTTTAAAGTT
>NW_027182884.1:280000-290000 GCF_041146395.1 Eulemur rufifrons
TAGAATTATGGGATAGGGGTTGTTCTCAGGAAATGGGTTATGCATTAACGTTAGGATAAGAGGTTAAAGTGAGGTGCACGGTAAGGTTTACGTGTTAAGGGGAGAAATAGGAACAGGGTTGGGTGTTATGTTCAGGGTTAGGGTTATCTGTTAAAGGTATTGTTTATGCTTAGCGCACGGGCCCTGTCTGCATTAGGCGGGCGGGGGGAGTTTAGGGGGCTGGGATTGTACCCGGGAACCCACTCTATCATACTCTGGGTATGGGCCCGTGGGTTTCATTCAGGACGCAGTGGTAGAGCCTCCTTTCACGCATGGCATGGGAGGATTGCAGGCTTTCTAAACTCTAAGAAAGCAAGAAGTCTGAGAATTAGATTTAGGGTTAGGATTCTGGTTAGGGTTAAGGATGAAGTTTAGTGTTAGGGTGAGGGCTTAGGGTTAGGGATTAGGGTTAGGGTTAAAGGTTACTCTTAGGTTTAACGGTTACACTTTAATTTAGGGTTGAGGTTTACGGTTAGGGTTAAGATGAGGGGTTAGGGTTTGGTACAGGGTTAGGGTTAAGTGTTAGGTTTAGGGTTGAAGATTAGGATTAGGGTTAGGATTAAAGGTTAGCGTGAGAGTTAACACTTAGGGTTAAGGTTAAGAGTTAGGGTTTAGGGTTAGGGTTAGGGTTAGTTTTAGGGTTAGAGTTATGTGCTATGGTTTGTGTTAGAGTTTAGGGTTAGGTTTACTGGTCATGGTTAGGGTTACGTTTAGGGGTTAGCATTAGGGTTAGGGTTAGGGTTAGGTTTAAGGGATAGGATTATGGTTAAGTGTTGGGCGTAGGGTTAGGGTTTAGTGTTAGGGTTAGCATTAAGGATTAGGGTTAGGGTCAGGGTTAAATGCTTGGGTGCGGGTAAAGGTTAGAGTCAGGGTTAAGGTTCACGGATAGGGTAAGTGTTAAGGTTTACGGGTAGGTTTAAGGTTAAGGGTTAGTGTTAGCATTAGGGCTTAAGGTTAGGATTAGGCGGTAGGTTAGATTTAGGGTTAGATCTAGGCGTTAGGGTGATGGCTAGAGTTAGGGTTAAGAGATAGGGTTAGGTTTAATGCTTAGGATTAGGGTTAGGGTTTGGGGTTAAAGTAAGTGTTAGGGGTTAGGTTTAAGGATCCAAGGTTAGGGTTATTTTTAGCTGTAGTGTTAGGGTTAGGGATAAGGGATCCCATTAGCATTAAGGGTCTTCCTTCCTGTAGGGTTAAGGGTTAGGCTTAGAGTTAAAGGTTAAGGTTAGGGTCAGTGTTAAGATTTAGGGTGAGGGTTAACGGTTAGGGTAAAGGTTATGCGTTAGGGTTAGGGATTAGTGATTAGGGTTTTTGGTTAGTGTTAGGGTTAGCGGTTAGGAGTTAGTGTTTTATGAAGGGGTATGGTTAGAATTAGGATTGGGGTTAGAGTTAGGGTGAGGTATAGGGGTTAGGTTTAGGGGTTAGTTTTAGGGTAAAAGGATAGGATTAGGGTTACGGGTTGGGCTTAGGTTTAGGGTTAAAGTTTACTGCTAGGGTTAGGGATAGGGTTCAGGGTTAGCTTTAGGGGTTCTGGTTAGGGTTAGGTGTTAGGTTAGTGTCAGGGTTAGGTCTAGTCGTGAGGGTAAGGTTTAGGGTTAGCTTTAAGAGCTAGGTTTAGGTATAATGGTTAGGATTAGGATTAGGGTTAAGGGTTAGGATAAGGCTTAGGGGTTAGGGTGAAGGGTTAGGGTCAAGGGTTAGAGTTTTTGTTAGGCATAGCATTGGGGTTAGAAGTAAGGGTTACTGTCAGTGTTAGGGTTGTAGGTAGGGTTACGGTTAGGGTTAGCGGTTTAGAATTAGGGTTAGGGATTAGGTGTCACAGTGATGACTAGGAGATAGGGTTAGAATTATGGGATGGGGTTGTTCTCAGGAAATGGGTTATGCATTAACGTTAGGATAAGAGGTTAATGTTAGGCGCACGGTGAGGTTTAAGAGTTTAGAGGAGAAATAGGAACAGGGTTGGGTGTTATGTTCAGGGTTAGGGTTATCTGTTAAAGGTATTGTTTATGCTTAGCGCACGGGCCCTGTCTGCATTAGGCGGGCGGGGGGAGTTTAGGGGGCTGGGATTGTACCCGGGAACCCACTCTATCATACTCTGGGTATGGGCCCGTGGGTTTCATGCAGGACACAGTGGTAGAGCCTCCTTTCACGCATGGCATGGGAGGATTGCAGGCTTTCTAAACTCTAAGAAAGCAAGAAGTCTGAGAATTAGATTTAGGGTTAGGATTATGGTTAGGGTTAAGGATGAAGTTTAGTGTTAGGGTGAGGGCTTAGGGTTAGGGATTAGGTTAGGGTTAAAGATTACTCTTAGGTTTAACGGTTACACTTTGGTTTAGGGTTGAGGTTTACGGTTAGGGTTAAGATGAGGGGTTAGGGTTTGGTACAGGGTTAGGGTTAAGTGTTAGGTTTAGGGTTGAAGATTCGGATTAGGGTTAGGATTAAAGGTTAGCGTGAGAGTTAACGCTTAGGGTTAAGGTTAAGAGTTAGGGTTTAGGGTTAGGGTTAGAGTTAGGGTTAGTTTTAGGGTTAGAGTTATGTGCTATGGTTTGTGTTAGAGGTTACGGTTAGGTTTACTGGTCACGGTTAGGGTTACGTTTGGGGGTAGCATTAGGGTTAGGGTTAGGGTTAAGGGATAGGATTAGGGTTAAGTGTTGGGCTTAGGGTTAGCGTTTAGTGTTAGGGTTAGCATTAAGGATTAGGGTTAGGGTCAGGGTTAAATGCTTGGGTGCGGGTAATGGTTAGGGTCACAGTTAAGGTTCACGGATAGGGTTAGTGTTAAGGGTTACGGGTAGGTTTAGGGTTCAGGGTTAGTGTTAGCATTAGGGCTTAAGGTTAGGATTAGGCGGTAGGTTAGATTTAGGGTTAGATCTAGGCGTTAGGGTAAGGGCTAGCGTTAGGGTTGAGAGATAGGGTTAGGTTTAATGCTTAGGATTAGGGTTAGGGTTTGGGGTTAAAGAAAGTGTTAGGGGTTAGTTTTAAGGATCAAAGGTTAGGGTTATTTTTAGCTGTAGTGTTAGGGATAGGGATAAGGGATCCCATTAGCATTAAGGGTCTTCCTTCCTGTAGGGTTAAGGGTTAGGCTTAGAGTTAAAGCTTAAGGTTAGGGTCAGTGTTAAGATTTAGGGTGAGGGTTAACGGTTAGGGTAAAGGTTAAGCGTTAGGGTTAGGGATTAGTGATTAGGGTTTTTGGTTAGTGTTAGGGTTACCGGTTAGGAGTTAGTGTTTTATGAAGGGGTATGGTTAGAATTAGGATTGGGGTTAGAGCTAGGGTGAGGTATAGGGGTTAGGTTTAGGGGTTAGTTTTAGGGTAAAAGGATAGGATTAGGGTTACGGGTTGGGCTTAGGTTTAGGGTTAAAGTTTACTGCTAGGGTCAGGGATAGGGTTCAGGGTTAGTTTTAGGGGTTCTGGTTAGGGATAGGTGTTAGGTTAGTGTCAGGGTTAGGTCTAGTCGTGAGTGTAAGGTTTAGGGTTAGCTTTAAGAGCTAGGGTTAGGTTTAATGGTTAGGATTAGGATTAGGGTTAAGGGTTAGGGTAAGGCTTAGGGGTTAGGGTGAAGGGTTAGGGTCAAGGGTTAGGGTTTTTGTTAGGCATAGCGTTGGGGTTAGAAGTAAGGGTTACTGTCAGTGTTAGGGTTGTAGGTAGGGTTACGGTTAGGGTTAGCGGTTTAGAATTAGGGTTAGGGATTAGGTGTCACAGTGATGACTATGAGATAGGGTTAGAATTATGGGATAGGGGTTGTTCTCAGGAAATGGGTTATGCATTAACGTTAGGATAAGAGGTTAAAGTTAGGCGCACGGTGAGGTTTACGTGTTAAGGGGAGAAATAGGAACAGGGTTGGGTGTTATGTTCAGGGTTAGGGTTATCTGTTAAAGGTTTTGTTTATGCTTAGCGCACGGGCCCTGTCTGCATTAGGCGGGAGGGGGGAGTTTAGGGGGCTGGGATTGTACCCGGGAAGCCACTCTATCATACTCTGGGTATGGGCCCGTGGGTTTCATGCAGGACACAGTGGTAGAGCCTCCTTTCACGCATGGCATGGGAGGATTGCAGGCTTTCTAAACTCTAAGAAAGCAAGAAGTCTGAGAATTAGATTTAGGGTTAGGATTATGGTTAGGGTTAAAGATGAAGTTTAGTGTTAGGGTGAGGGTTTAGGGTTATGGCTTAGGGTTAGGGTTAAAGGTTAGTCTTAGGTTTAACGGTTACACTTTGGTTAAGCGTTGAGGTTTACGGTTAGGGTTAAGATGAGGGGTTAGGGTTTGGTACAGGGTTAGGGTTAAGTGTCAGGTTTAGGGTTGAAGATTAGGATTAGGGTTAGGATTAAAGGTTAGCGTGAGAGTTAACGCTTAGAGTTAAGGTTAAGAGTTAGGGTTTAGGGTTAGGGTTAGGGTTAGTTTTAGGGTTAGAGTTATGTGCCATGGTTTGTGTTAGAAGTTAGGGTTACGTTTACTCGTCACGGTTAGGGTTACGTTTAGGGGTTAGCATTAGGGTTAGGGTTAGGGTTAGGGTTAAGGGATAGGATTAGGGTTAAGTGTTGGGCTTAGGGTTAGGGTTTAGTGTTACGGTTAGCATTAAGTATTAGGGTTAGGTTCAGGGTTAAATGCTTGGGTGCGGGTAATGGTTAGGGTCAGGGTTTAGGTTCACGGATAGGGTTAGTGTTAAGGGTTACAGGTAGGTTTAAGGTTCAGGGTTAGTGTTAGCATTAGGGCTTAAGGTTAGGATTAGGCGGTAGGTTAGATTTAGGGTTATATCTAGGCGTTAGGGTGATGGCTAGCGTTAGGGTTAAGAGATAGGGTTAGGTTTAATGCTTAGGATTAAGGTTAGGGTTTGGGGTTAAAGTAAGTGTTAGGGGTTAGGTTTAAGGATCCAAGGATAGGGTTATTTTTAGCTGTAGTGTTAGGGTTAGGGATAAGGGATCCCATTAGCATTAAGGGTCTTCCTTCCTGTAGGGTTAAGGGTTAGGCTTAGAGTTAAAGGTTAAGGTTAGGGTCAGTGTTAAGATTTAGGGTGAGGGTTAACGGTTAGGGTAAAGGTTAAGCATTAGGGTTAGGGATTAGTGATTAGGGTTTTTGGTTAGTGTTAGGGTTACCGGTTAGGAGTTAGTGTTTTATGAAGGGGTATGGTTAGAATTAGGATTGGGGTTAGAGTTAGGGTGAGGTATAGGGGTTAGGTTTAGGGGTTAGTTTTAGGGTAAAAGGATAGGATTAGGGTTACGGGTTGGGCTTAGGTTTAGGGTTAAAATTTACTGCTAGGGTTAGGGATAGGGTTCAGGGTTAGCTTTAGGGGTTCTGGTTAGGGTTAGGTGTTAGGTTAGTGTCAGGGTTAGGTCTAGTCGTGAGGGTAAGGTTTAGGGTTAGCTTTAAGAGCTAGGGTTAGGTTTAATGGTTAGGGTTAGGATTAGGGTTAAGGGTTAGGGTAAGGCTTAGGGGTTAGGATGAAGGGTTAGGGTCAAGGGTTAGGGTTTTTGTTAGGCATAGCGTTGGGGTTAGAAGTAAGGGTTACTGTCAGTGTTAGGGTTGTAGGTAGGGTTACGGTTAGGGTTAGCGGTTTAGAATTAGGGTTAGGGATTAGGTGTCACAGTGATGACTAGGAGATAGGGTTAGAATTATGGGATAGGGGTTGTTCTCAGGAAATGGGTTATGCATTAACGTTAGGATAAGAGGTTAAAGTTAGGCGCACGGGTGAGGTTTACGTGTTAAGGGGAGAAATAGGAACAGGGTTGGGTGTTATGTTCAGGGTTAGGGTTATCTGTTAAAGGTATTGTTTATGCTTAGCGCACGGGCCCTGTCTGCATTAGGCGGGCGGGGGGAGTTTAGGGGGCTGGGATTGTACCCGGGAACCCACTCTATCATACTCTGTGTATGGGCCCGTGGGTTTCATGCAGGACACAGTGGTAGAGCCTCCTTTCACGCATGGCATGGGAGGATTGCAGGCTTTCTAAACTCTAAGAAAGCAAGAAGTCTGAGAATTAGATTTAGGGTTAGGATTCTGGTTACGGTTAAGGATGAAGTTTAGTGTTAGGGTGAGGGCTTAGGGTTAGGGATTAGGTTAGGGTTAAAGGTTACTCTTAGGTTTAACGGTTACACTTTGGTTTAGGGTTGAGGTTTACGGTTAGGGTTAAGATGAGGGGTTAGGGTTTGGTACAGGGTTAGGGTTAAGTGTTAGGTTTAGGGTTGAAGATTCGGATTAGGGTTAGGATTAAAGGTTAGCGTGAGAGTTAACGCTTAGGGTTAAGGATAAGAGTTAGGGTTTAGGGTTAGGGTTAGAGTTAGGGTTAGTTTTAGGGTTAGAGTTATGTGCTATGGTTTGTGTTAGAGGTTACGGTTAGGTTTACTGGTCACGATTAGGGTTACGTTTGGGGGTAGCATTAGGGTTAGGGTTAGGGTTAATGGATAGGTTTAGGGTTAAGTGTTGGGCTTAGGGTTAGGGTTTAGTGTTAGGGTTAGCATTAAGGATTAGGGTTAGGGTCAGGGTTAAATGCTTGGGTGCGGGTAATGGTTAGGGTCACGGTTAAGGTTCACGGATAGGGTTAGTGTTAAGGGTTACGGGTAGGTTTAGGGTTCAGGGTTAGTGTTAGCATTAGGGCTTAAGGTTAGGATTAGGCGGTAGGTTAGGGTTAGGGTTAGATCTAGGCGTTAGGGTAAGGGCTAGGGTTAGGGTTAAGAGATAGGGTTAGGTTTAATGCTTAGGATTAGGGTTAGGGTTTGGGGTTAAAGTAAGTGTTAGGGGTTAGGTTTAAGGATCAAAGGTTAGGGTTATTTTTATCTGTAGTGTTAGGGTTAGGGATAAGGGATCCCATTAGCATTAATGGTCTTCCTTACTGTAGGGTTAAGGGTTAGGCTTAGAGTTAAAGGTTAAGGTTAGGGTCAGTGTTAAGATTTGGGGTGAGGGTTAACGGTTAGGGTAAAGGTTAAGGGTTAGGGTTAGGGATTAGTGATTAGGGTTTTTGGTTAGTGTTAGGGTTAGCGGTTAGGAGTTAGTGTTTTATGAAGGGGTATGGTTAGAATTAGGATTGGGGTTAGAGTTAGGGTGAGGTATAGGGGTTAGGTTTAGGGTAAAAGGATAGGATTAGGGTTACCGGTTGGGCTTAGGTTTAGGTTTAAAGTTTACTGCTAGGGTTAGGGATAGGATTCAGGGTTAGCTTTAGGGGTCTGGTTAGGGTCAGGTGTTAGGTTAGTGTCAGGGTTAGGTCTAGTCGTGAGGGTAAGGTTTAGGGTTAGCTTTAAGAGCTAGGGTTACGTTTAATGGTTAGGATTAGGATTAGGGTTAAGGGTTAGGGTAAGGCTTAGGGGTTAGGGTGACGGGTTAGGGTCAAGGGTTAGGGTTTTTGTTAGGCATAGCGTTGGGGTTAGAAGTAAGGGTTACTGTCAGTGTTAGGGTTGTAGGTAGGGTTACGGTTAGGGTTAGCGGTTTAGAATTAGGGTTAGGGATTAGGTGTCACAGTGATGACTAGGAGATAGGGTTAGAATTATGGGATAGGGGTTGTTCTCAGGAAATGGGTTATGCATTAACGTTAGGATAAGAGGTTAAAGTTAGGCGCACGGTGAGGTTTACGTGTTAAGGGGAGAAATAGGAACAGGGTTGGGTGTTATGTTCAGGGTTAGGGATATCTGTTAAAGGTATTGTTTATGCTTAGCGCACGGGCCCTGTCTGCATTAGGCGGGCGGGGGGAGTTTAGGGGGCTGGGATTGTACCCGGGAACCCACTCTATCATAGTCTGGGTTTGGGCCCGTGGGTTTCATGCAGGACACAGTGGTAGAGCCTCCTTTCACGCATCTCATTGGAGGATTGCAGTCTTCCTAAATTCTAAGAAAGCAAGAAGTCTGAGAATTAGATTTAGGGTTAGGATTATGGTTAGGGTTAAGGATGAAGTTTAGTGTTAGGGTGAGGGCTTAGGGTTAGGGATTAGGGTTAGGGTTAAAGGTTACTCTTAGGTTTAACAGTTACACTTTGGTTTAGGGTTGAGGTTTACGGTTAGGGTTAAGATGAGGGGTTAGGGTTAGGTACAGGGTTAGGGTTAAGTGTTAGGTTTAGGGTTGAAGATTAGGATTAGGGTTAGGATTAAAGGTTAGCATGAGAGTTAACGCTTAGGGTTAAGGTTAAGAGTTAGGGTTTAAGGTTATGGTTAGGGTTAGGGTTAGGGTTCGTTTTAGGGTTAGAGTTATGTGCTATGGTTTGTGTTAGAGGTTAGGGTTAGGTTTACTGGTCACGGTGAGGGTTACGTTTAGGGGTTAGCATTAGGGTTAGGGTTAAGGGATAGGATTAGGGATAAGTGTTGGGCGTAGGGTGAGGGTTCAGTGTTAGGGTTATCATTAAGGATTAGGGGTAGGGTCAGGGTTAAATGCTTGGGTGCGGGTAATGGTTAGGGTCAGGATTAAGGTTCACGGATAGGGTTAGTGTTAAGGGTTACGGGTAGGTTTAGGGTTCAGGGTTAGAGTTAGCATTAGGGCTTAAGGTTAGGATTAGGCGGTAGGTTCGATTTAGGGTTAGATCTAGGCATTAGGGTAAGGCCTAGCGTTAGGGTTAAGAGATAGGGTTAGGTTTAATGCTTAGGATTAGGGTTAGGGTTTGGGGTTAAAGTAAGTGTTAGGGGTTAGGTTTAAGGATCAAAGGTTAGGGTTATTTTTAGCTGTAGTGTTAGGGTTAGGGATAAGGGATCCCATTAGCATTAAGGGTCTTCCTTACTGTAGGGTTAAGGGTTAGGCTTAGAGTTAAAGGTTAAGGTTAGGGTCAGTGTTAAGATTTAGGGTGAGGGTTAACGGTTAGGGTAAAGGTTAAGCATTAGGGTTAAGGATTAGTGATTAGGGTTTTTGGTTAGTGTTAGGGTTAGCGGTTAGGAGTTAGTGTTGTATGAAGGGGTATGGTTAGAATTAGGATTGGGGTTAGAGTTAGGGTGAGGTATAGGGGTTAGGTTTAGGGGTTAGTTTTAGGGCAAAAGGATAGGATTAGGGTTACGGGTTGGGCTTAGGTTTAGGGTTAAAGTTCACTGCTAGGGTTAGGGATAGGGTTCAGGCTTAGCTTTAGGGGTTCTGGTTAGGGTCAGGTGTTAGGTTAGTGTCAGGGTTAGGTCTAGTCGTGAGGGTAAGGTTTAGGGTTAGCTTTAAGAGCTAGGGTTAAGTTTAATGGTTAGGATTAGGATTAGGGTTAAGGGTTAGGGTAAGGCTTAGGGGTTAGGGTGAAGGGATAGGGTCAAGGGTTGGGGTTTTTGTTAGGCATAGCGTTGGGGTTAGAAGTAAGGGTTACTGTCAGTGTTAGGGTTGTAGGTAGGGTTACGGTTAGGGTTAACGGTTCAGAATTAGGGTTAGGGATTAGGTGTCACAGTGATGACTAGGAGATAGGGTTAGAATTATGGGATAGGGGTTGTTCTCAGGAAATGGGTTATGCATTAACGTTAGGATAAGAGGTTAAAGTTAGGCGCACGGTGAGGTTTACGTGTTAAGGGGAGAAATAGGAACAGGGTTGGGTGTTATGTTCAGGGTTAGGGTTATCTGTTAAAGGTATTGTTTATGCTTAGCACACGGGCCCTGTCTGCATTAGGCGGGCGGGGGGAGTTTAGCGGGCTGGGATTGTACCCGGGAAACCACTCTATCATACCCTGGGTATGGGCCCGTGGGTTTCATGCAGGACACAGTGGTAGAGCCTGCTTTCACGCAAGGCATGGGAGGATTGCAGGCTTTCTAAACTCTAAGAAAGCAAGAAGTCTGAGAATTAGATTTAGGGTTAGGATTCTGGTTAGGGTTAAGGATGAAGTTTAGTGTTAGGGTGAGGGCTTAGGGTTAGGGATTAGGGTTAGGGTTAAAGGTTAGTCTTAGGTTTAACGGTTACACTTTGGTTTAAGGTTGAGGTTTACGGTTAGGGTTTGGATGAGGGGTTAGTGTTTGGTACAGGGTTAAGGTTAAGTGTTAGGTTTAGGGTTGAAGATTAGGATTAGGGTTAGGATTAAAGGTTAGCGTGAGAGTTAACGCTTAG
>NW_027182884.1:297500-302500 GCF_041146395.1 Eulemur rufifrons
TGGTAGAGCCTCCTTTGACGCATGGCATGGGAGGATTGCAGGCTTTCTAAACTCTAAGAAAGCAAGAAGTCTCAGAATTAGATTTAGGGTTAGGATTATGGTTAGGGTTAAGGATGAAGTTTAGTGTTAGGGTGAGGGCTTAGGGTTAGGGCTTAGGGTTAGGGTAAAGGTTACTCTTAGGTTTAACGGTTACACTTTGGTTTAGGGTTGAGGTTTACGGTTAGGGTTAAGATGAGGGGTTAGGGTTTGGTACAGGGTTAGGGTTAAGTGTTAGGTTTAGGTTTGAAGATTAGGATTAGGGTTAGGATTAAAGGTTAGCGTGAGAGTTAACGCTTAGGGTTAAGGTTAACAGTTAGGGTTTAGGGTTAGGGTTAGGGTTAGGGTTGGTTTTAGGGTTAGAGTTACGTGCTATGGTTTGTGTTAGAGGTTAGGGTTAGGTTTACTGGTCACGGTTAGGGTTAGGTTTAGGGGTTAGCATTAGGGTTAGGGTTAAGGGATAGAATTAGGGATAAGTGTTGGGCTTAGGGTTAGGGTTTAGTGTTAGGGTTATCATTAAGAATTAGGGGTAGGGTCAGGGATAAATGCTTGGGTGCGGGTAATGGTTAGGGTCAGGGTTAAGGTTCACGGATAGGGTTAGTGTTAAGGGTTACGGGTAGGTTTAGGGTTCAGGGTTAGAGTTAGCATTAGGGCTTAAGGTTAGGATTAGGCGGTAGGTTAGATTTAGGGTTAGATCTAGGCGTTAGGGTAAGGGCTAGCGTTAGGGTTAAGAGATAGGGTTAGGTTTAATGCTTAGGATTAGGGTTAGGGTTTGGGGTTAAAGTAAGTGTTAGGCGTTAGGTTTAAGGATCAAAGGTTAGGGTTATTTTTCGCTGTAGTGTTAGGGTTAGGGATAAGGGATCCCATTAGCATTAAGGGTCTTCCTTACTGTAGGGTTAAGGGTTAGGCTTAGAGTTAAAGGTTCAGGTTAGGGTCAGTGTTAAGATTTGGGGTGAGGGTTAACGGTTAGGGTAAAGGTTAAGGGTTAGGGTTAGGGATTAGTGTTTAGGGTTTTTGGTTAGTGTTAGGGTTAGCGGTTAGGAGTTAGTGTTTTATGAATGGGTATTGTTAGAATTAGGATTGGGGTTAGAGTTAGGTTGAGGTATAGGGGTTAGTTTTAGGGTAAAAGGATAGGATTAGTGTTACCGGTTGGGCTTAGGTTTAGGTTTAAAGTTTACTGCTACGGTTAGGGATAGGATTCAGGGTTAGCTTTAGGGGTCTGGTTAGGGTCAGGTGTTAGGTTAGTGTCAGGGTTAGGTCTAGTCGTGAGGGTAAGGTTTAGGGTTAGCTTTAAGAGCTAGGGTTACGTTTAATGGTTAGGATTAGGATTAGGGTTAAGGGTTAGGGTAAGGCTTAGGGGTTAGGGTGACGGGTTAGGGTCAAGGGTTAGGGTTTTTGTTAGGCATAGCGTTGGGGTTAGAAGTAAGGGTTACTGTCAGTGTTAGGGTTGTAGGTAGGGTTACGGTTAGGGTTAGCGGTTTAGAATTAGGGTTAGGGATTAGGTGTCACAGTGATGACTAGGAGATAGGGTTAGAATTATGGGATAGGGGTTGTTCTCAGGAAATGGGTTATGCATTAACGTTAGGATAAGAGGTTAAAGTTAGGCGCACGGTGAGGTTTACGTGTTAAGGGGAGAAATAGGAACAGGGTTGGGTGTTATGTTCAGGGTTAGGGATATCTGTTAAAGGTATTGTTTATGCTTAGCGCACGGGCCCTGTCTGCATTAGGCGGGCGGGGGGAGTTTAGGGGGCTGGGATTGTACCCGGGAACCCACTCTATCATACTCTGGGTTTGGGCCCGTGGGTTTCATGCAGGACACAGTGGTAGAGCCTCCTTTCACGCATCTCATTGGAGGATTGCAGTCTTCCTAAATTCTAAGAAAGCAAGAAGTCTGAGAATTAGATTTAGGGTTAGGATTATGGTTAGGGTTAAGGATGAAGTTTAGTGTTAGGGTGAGGGCTTAGGGTTAGGGATTAGGGTTAGGGTTAAAGGTTACTCTTAGGTTTAACAGTTACACTTTGGTTTCGGGTTGAGGTTTAGGGTTAGGGTTAAGATGAGGGGTTAGGGTTAGGTACAGGGTTAGGGTTAAGTGTTAGGTTTAGGGTTGAAGATTAGGATTAGGGTTAGGATTAAAGGTTAGCATGAGAGTTAACGCTTAGGGTTAAGGTTAAGAGTTAGGGTTTAAGGTTAGGGTTAGGGTTAGGGTTAGGGTTCGTTTTAGGGTTAGAGTTATGTGCTATGGTTTGTGTTAGAGGTTAGGGTTAGGTTTACTGGTCACGGTGAGGGTTACGTTTAGGGGTTAGCATTAGGGTTAGGGTTAAGGGATAGGATTAGGGATAAGTGTTGGGCGTAGGGTGAGGGTTCAGTGTTAGGGTTATCATTAAGGATTAGGGGTAGGGTCAGGGTTAAATGCTTGGGTGCGGGTAATGGTTAGGGTCAGGATTAAGGTTCACGGATAGGGTTAGTGTTAAGGGTTACGGGTAGGTTTAGGGTTCAGGGTTAGAGTTAGCATTAGGGCTTAAGGTTAGGATTAGGCGGTAGGTTCGATTTAGGGTTAGATCTAGGCATTAGGGTAAGGCCTAGCGTTAGGGTTAAGAGATAGGGTTAGGTTTAATGCTTAGGATTAGGGTTAGGGTTTGGGGTTAAAGTAAGTGTTAGGGGTTAGGTTTAAGGATCCAAGGTTAGGGTTATTTTTAGCTGTAGTGTTAGGGTTAGGGATAAGGGATCCCATTAGCATTAAGGGTCTTCCTTACTGTAGGGTTAAGGGTTAGGCTTAGAGTTAAAGGTTCAGGTTAGGGTCAGTGTTAAGATTTGGGGTGAGGGTTAACGGTTAGGGTAAAGGTTAAGGGTTAGGGTTAGGGATTAGTGTTTAGGGTTTTTGGTTAGTGTTAGGGTTAGCGGTTAGGAGTTAGTGTTTTATGAATGGGTATTGTTAGAATTAGGATTGGGGTTAGAGTTAGGTTGAGGTATAGGGGTTAGTTTTAGGGTAAAAGGATAGGATTAGTGTTACCGGTTGGGCTTAGGTTTAGGTTTAAAGTTTACTGCTACGGTTAGGGATAGGATTCAGGGTTAGCTTTAGGGGTCTGGTTAGGGTCAGGTGTTAGGTTAGTGTCAGGGTTAGGTCTAGTCGTGAGGGTAAGGTTTAGGGTTAGCTTTAAGAGCTAGGGTTACGTTTAATGGTTAGGATTAGGATTAGGGTTAAGGGTTAGGGTAAGGCTTAGGGGTTAGGGTGACGGGTTAGGGTCAAGGGTTAGGGTTTTTGTTAGGCATAGCGTTGGGGTTAGAAGTAAGGGTTACTGTCAGTGTTAGGGTTGTAGGTAGGGTTACGGTTAGGGTTAGCGGTTTAGAATTAGGGTTAGGGATTAGGTGTCACAGTGATGACTAGGAGATAGGGTTAGAATTATGGGATAGGGGTTGTTCTCAGGAAATGGGTTATGCATTAACGTTAGGATAAGAGGTTAAAGTTAGGCGCACGGTGAGGTTTACGTGTTAAGGGGAGAAATAGGAACAGGGTTGGGTGTTATGTTCAGGGTTAGGGATATCTGTTAAAGGTATTGTTTATGCTTAGCGCACGGGCCCTGTCTGCATTAGGCGGGCGGGGGGAGTTTAGGGGGCTGGGATTGTACCCGGGAACCCACTCTATCATACTCTGGGTTTGGGCCCGTGGGTTTCATGCAGGACACAGTGGTAGAGCCTCCTTTCACGCATCTCATTGGAGGATTGCAGTCTTCCTAAATTCTAAGAAAGCAAGAAGTCTGAGAATTAGATTTAGGGTTAGGATTATGGTTAGGGTTAAGGATGAAGTTTAGTGTTAGGGTGAGGGCTTAGGGTTAGGGATTAGGGTTAGGGTTAAAGGTTACTCTTAGGTTTAACAGTTACACTTTGGTTTCGGGTTGAGGTTTAGGGTTAGGGTTAAGATGAGGGGTTAGGGTTAGGTACAGGGTTAGGGTTAAGTGTTAGGTTTAGGGTTGAAGATTAGGATTAGGGTTAGGATTAAAGGTTAGCATGAGAGTTAACGCTTAGGGTTAAGGTTAAGAGTTAGGGTTTAAGGTTAGGGTTAGGGTTAGGGTTAGGGTTCGTTTTAGGGTTAGAGTTATGTGCTATGGTTTGTGTTAGAGGTTAGGGTTAGGTTTACTGGTCACGGTGAGGGTTACGTTTAGGGGTTAGCATTAGGGTTAGGGTTAAGGGATAGGATTAGGGATAAGTGTTGGGCGTAGGGTGAGGGTTCAGTGTTAGGGTTATCATTAAGGATTAGGGGTAGGGTCAGGGTTAAATGCTTGGGTGCGGGTAATGGTTAGGGTCAGGATTAAGGTTCACGGATAGGGTTAGTGTTAAGGGTTACGGGTAGGTTTAGGGTTCAGGGTTAGAGTTAGCATTAGGGCTTAAGGTTAGGATTAGGCGGTAGGTTCGATTTAGGGTTAGATCTAGGCATTAGGGTAAGGCCTAGCGTTAGGGTTAAGAGATAGGGTTAGGTTTAATGCTTAGGATTAGGGTTAGGGTTTGGGGTTAAAGTAAGTGTTAGGGGTTAGGTTTAAGGATCAAAGGTTAGGGTTATTTTTAGCTGTAGTGTTAGGGTTAGGGATAAGGGATCCCATTAGCATTAAGGGTCTTCCTTACTGTAGGGTTAAGGGTTAGGCTTAGAGTTAAAGGTTAAGGTTAGGGTCAGTGTTAAGATTTAGGGTGAGGGTTAACGGTTAGGGTAAAGGTTAAGCATTAGGGTTAAGGATTAGTGATTAGGGTTTTTGGTTAGTGTTAGGGTTAGCGGTTAGGAGTTAGTGTTGTATGAAGGGGTATGGTTAGAATTAGGATTGGGGTTAGAGTTAGGGTGAGGTATAGGGGTTAGGTTTAGGGGTTAGTTTTAGGGTAAAAGGATAGGATTAGGGTTACGGGTTGGGCTTAGGTTTAGGGTTAAAGTTCACTGCTAGGGTTAGGGATAGGGTTCAGGGTTAGCTTTAGGGGTTCTG
>NW_027182884.1:307500-317500 GCF_041146395.1 Eulemur rufifrons
TGTCACAGTGATGACTAGGAGATAGGGTTAGAATTATGGGATAGGGGTTGTTCTCAGGAAATGGGTTATGCATTAACGTTAGGATAAGAGGTTAAAGTTAGGCGCACGGTGAGGTTTACGTGTTAAGGAGAGAAATAGGAACAGGGTTGGGTGTTATGTTCAGGGTTAGGATTATCTGTTAAAGGTATTGTTTATGCTTAGCGCACGGGCCCTGTCTGCATTAGGCGGGCGGGGGGAGTTGAGGGGGCTGGGATTGTACCCGGGAACCCACTCTATCATACTCTGGGTTTGGGCCCGTGGGTTTCATGCAGGACACAGTGGTAGAGCCTCCTTTCACGCATGGCATGGGAGGATTGCAGGCTTTCTAAACTCTAAGAAAGCAAGAAGTCTGAGAATGAGATTTAGGGTTGGATTATGATTAGGGTTAAGGATGAAGTTTAGTGTTAGGGTGAGGGCTTAGGGTTAGGGATTAGGGTTAGGGTTAAAGATTACTCTTAGGTTTAACGGTTACACTTTGGTTTAGGGTTGAGGTTTACGGTTAGTGTTAAGATGAGCGGTTAGGGTTTGGTACAGGGTTAGGGTTAAGTGTAAGGTTTAGGGTTGAAGATTAGGATTAGGGTTAGGATTAAAGGTTAGCGTGAGAGTTAACGCTTAGGGTTAAGGTTAAGAGTTAGGGTTTATGGTTAGGGTTAGGGTTAGGGTTAGTTTTAGGGTTAGAGTTATGTGCTATGATTTGTGTTAGAGGTTAGGGTTAGGTTTACTGGGCACGGATAGGGTTACGTTTAGGGGTTAGCATTAGGGTTAGGGTTAGGGTTAAGGGATAGGATTAGGGTTAAGTTTTGGGCTTAGGGTTAGGGTTTAGTCTTAGGGTTAGCATTAAGGATTAGGGTTAGGGTCAGGGTTAAATGCTTCGGTGCGGGTAATGGTTAGGGTAAGGGTTAAGGTTCACGGATAGGGTTAGTGTTAAGGGTTATGGGTAGGTTTAGGGTTCAGGGTTAGAGTTAGCATTAGGGCTTAAGGTTAGGATTAGGCGGTAGGTTAGATTTAGGGTTAGATCTAGGCGTTAGGGTAAGGGCTAGCGTTAGGGTTAAGAGATAGGGTTAGGTTTAATGCTTATTATTAGGGTTAGGGTTTGGGGTTAAAGTAAGTGTTAGGGGTTAGGTTTCAGGATCAAAGGTTAGGGTTATTTTTAGCTGTAGTGTTAGGGTTAGGGATAAGGGATCCCATTAGCATTAAGGGTCTTCCTTACTGTAGGATTAAGGGTTAGGCTTAGAGTTAAAGGTTAAGGTTATGGTCAGTGTTAAGATTTAGGGTGAGGGTTAACAGTTAGGGTAAAGGTTAAGCGTTAGGGTTAGGGATTAGTGATTAGGGTTTTTGGTTAGTGTTAGGGTTAGCGGTTAGGAGTTAGTGTTTTATGAAGGGGTATGGTTAGAATTAGGATTGTTGTTAGAGTTAGCGTGAGGTGTAGGGGTTAGGTTTAGGGGTTAGTTTTAGGGTAAAAGGATAGGATTAGGGTTACGGGTTGGGCTTAGGTTTAGGGTTAAAGTTTACTGCTAGGGTTAGGGATAGGGTTTAGGGTTAGCTTTAGGGGTTCTGGTTAGGGTTAGGTGTTAGGTTAGTGTCAGGGTTAGGTCTAGTCGTGAGGGTAAGGTTTAGGGTTAGCTTTAAGAGCTAGGGTTAGGTTTAATGGTTAGGATTAGGATTAGGGTTAAGGTTTAGGGTAAGGCTTAGGGGTTAGGGTGAAGGGTTAGGGTCAAGGGTTAGGGTTTTTGTTAGGCATAGCGTTGGGGTTAGAAGTAAGGGTTACTGTCAGTGTTAGGGTTGTAGGTAGGGTTACGGTTAGGGTTAGCGGTTTAGAATTAGGGTTAGGGATTAGGTGTCACAGTGATGACTAGGAGATAGGGTTAGAATTATGGGATAGGGGTTGTTCTCAAGAAATGGGTTATGCATTAACGTTAGGATAAGAGGTTAAAGTTAGGCGCACGGTGAGGTTTACGTGTTAAGGGGAGAAATAGGAACAGGGTTGGGTGTTATGTTCAGGGTTAGGGTTATCAGTTAAAGGTATTGTTTATGCTTAGCGCACGGGCCCTGTCTGCATTAGGCGGGCGGGGGGGAGTTTTGGGGGCTGGGATTGTACCCGGGAACCCACTCTATCATACTCTGGGTATGGGTCCGTGGGTTTCATACAGGACACAGTGGTAGAGCCTACTTTAACGCATGGCATGGGAGGATTGCAGGCTTTCTAAACTCTAAGAAAGCAAGAAGTCTGAGAATTAGATTTAGGGTTAGGATTATGGTTAGGGTTAAGGATGAAGTTTAGTGTTAGGGTGAGGGCTTAGGATTAGGGATTAGGGTTAGGGTTAAAGGTTACTCTTAGGTTTAACGGTTACACTTTGGTTTAGGGTTGAGGTTTACGGTTAGGGTTAAGATGAGGGGTTAGGGTTTGGTACAGGGTTAGGGTTAAGTGTAAGGTTTAGGGTTGAAGATTAGGATTAGGGTTAGGATTATAGGATAGCGTGAGAGTTAACGCTTAGGGTTAAGGTTAAGAGTTAGGGTTTAGGGTTAGGTTTAGGGTTCGGGTTAGTTTTAGGATTAGAATTATGTGCTATGGTTTGTGTTAGAGGTTAGGGTTAGGTTTACTGGTGACGGTTAGGGTTACGTTTAGGGGTTAGCATTAGGGTTAGGGTTAGGGTTAGGATTAAGGTATAGGATTACGGTTAAGTGTTGGCCTTAGGGTTAGGGTTTAGTGTTAGGGTTATCATTAAGGACTAGGGGTAGGGTCAGGGTTAAATGCCTGGGTGCGGGTAATGGTTAGGGTCAGGGTTAAGGTTCACGGATAGGGTTAGTGTTAAGGGTTACGGGTAGGTTTAGGGTTCAGGGTTAGAGTTAGCATTAGGGCTTAAGGTTAGGATTAGGCGGTAGGTTAGATTTAGGGTTAGATCTAGGCGTTCGGGTAAGGGCTAGCGTTAGGGTTAAGAGATAGGGTTAGGTTTAATGCTTAGGATTAGGGTTAGGGTTTGGGGTTAAAGTAAGTGTTAGGGGTTAGGTTTAAGGATGAAAGGTTACTGTTATTTTTAGCTGTAGTGTTAGGGTTACGGAAAAGGGATCCCATTAGCATTAAGGGTCTTCCTTACTGTAGGGTTAAGGGTTAGGCTTAGAGTTAAAGGTTAAGGTTAGGGTCAGTGTTAAGATTTAGGGTGAGGGTTAACGGTTAGGGTAAAGGTTAAGCGTTAGGGTTAGGGATTAGTGATTAGGGTTTTTGGTTCGTGTTAGGGTTAGCGGTTAGGAGTTAGTGTTTTATGAAGGGGTATGGTTAGAATTAGGATTGGGGTTAGAGTTAGGGTGAGGTATAGGGGTTAGGTTTAGGGGTTAGTTTTAGGGTAAAAGGATAGGATTAGGGTTACGGGTTGGGCTTAGGTTTAGGGTTAAAGTTTACTGCTAGGGTTAGGGATAGGGTTCAGGGTTAGCTTTAGGGGTTCTGGTTAGTGTTAGGTGTTAGGTTAGTGTCAGGGTTAGGTCTAGTCGTGAGGGCAAGGTTCAGGGTTATCTTTAAGAGCTAGGGTTAGGTTTAATGTTTAGGATTAGGATTAGGGTTAAGGGTTAGTGTAAGGCTTAGGGGTTAGGGTGCAGGGTTAGGGTTTTTGTTAGGCATAGCGTTGGGGTTAGAAGTAAGGGTTACTGTCAGTGTTAGGGTTGTAGGTAGGGTTACGGTTAGGGTTAGCGGTTTAGAATTAGGGTTAGGGATTAGGTGTCACAGTGATGACTAGGAGATAGGGTTAGAATTATGGGATAGGGGTTGTTCTCAGGAAATGGGTTATGCATTAACGTTAGGATAAGAGGTTAAAGTTAGGCGCACGGTGAGGTTTACGTGTTAAGGGGAGAAATAGGAACAGGGTTGGGTGTTATGTTCAGGGTTAGGGTTATCTGTTAAAGGTTTTGTTTATGCTTAGCGCACGGGCCCTGTCTGCATTAGGCGGGCGGGGGGAGTTTAGGGGGCTGGGATTGTACCCGGGAACCCACTCTATCATATTCTGGGTATGGGCCCGTGGGTTTCATGCAGGACACAGTGGTAGAGCCTCCTTTCAAGCATGGCATGGGAGGATTGCAGGCTTTCTAAACTCTAAGAAAGCAAGAAGTCTGAGAATTAGATTTAGGGTTAGGATTATGGTTAGGGTTAAGGATGAAGTTTAATGTTAGGGTCAGGGCTTAGGGTTAGGGCTTAGGGTTAGGGTTAAATGTTACTCTTAGGTTTAACGGTTACACTTTGGTTTAGGGTTGAGGTTTACGGTTAGGGTTAAGATGAGGGGTTAGGGTTTGGTACAGGGTTAGGGTTAAGTGTTAGGTTTAGGGTTGAAGATTAGGATTAGGGTTAGGATTAAAGGTTAGCGTGAGAGTTAACGCTTAGGGTTAAGGTTAAGAGTTAGGGTTTAGGGTTAGGGTTGGGGTTAGGTTTAGTTTTAGGGTTAGAGTTATGTGCTATGGTTTGTGTTAGAGGTTAAGGTTAGGTTTACTGGTCACGGTGAGGGTTACGTTTAGAGGTTTGCGTTAGGGTTAGGGTTAAGGGATAGGATTAGGGTTAAGTGTTGGGCTTAGGGTTAGGGTTTAGTGTTAGTGTTATCATTAAGGATTAGGGGTAGGGTCAGGGTTAAATGCTTGGGTGCGGGTAATGGTTAGGGTCAGGGTTAAGGTTCACGGATATGGTTAGTGTTAAGGGTTACGGGTAGGTTTAGGGTTCAGGGTTAGTGTTAGCATTAGGCCTTAAGGTTAGGATTAGGCGGTAGGTTCGATTTAGGGTTAGATCTAGGCGTTAGGGTAAGGGCTAGCGTTAGGGTTAAGAGATAGGGTTAGGTTTAATGCTTAGGATTAGGGTTAGGGTTTGGGGTTAAAGTAAGTGTTAGGGTTTAGGTTTAAGGATCCAAGGTTACGGTTATTTTTAGCTGTAGTGTTAGGGTTAGGGATAAGGGATCCCATTAGCATTAAGGGTCTTCCTTACTGTAGGCTTAAGGGTTAGGCTTAGAGTTAAAGGTTAAGGTTACGGTCAGTGTTAAGATTTAGGGTGAGGGTTAACGGTTAGGGTAAAGGTTAAGTGTTAGGGTTAGGGATTAGTGATTAGGGTTTTTGGTTAGTGTTAGGTTAGCGGTTAGAGTTTTATGAAGGAGTATGGTTAGAATTAGGATTGGGGTTAGAGTTAGGGTGAGGTATAGGGGTTAGGTTTAGGGGTTAGTTTTAGGGTAAAAGGATAGGATTAGGGTTACGGGTTGGGCTTAAGTTTAGGGTTTACTGCTTTAGGTTTACTGCTAGGGTTAGGGATAGGGTTCAGGGTTAGCTTTAGGGGTTCTGGTGAGGGTTAAGTGTTAGGTCAGTGTCACGGTTAGGTCTAGTCGTGAGGGTAAGGTTTAGGGTTAGCTTTAAGAGCTAGGGTTAGGTTTAATGGTTAGGATTAGGATTAGGGTTAAGGGTTAGGGTAAGTCTTAGGGGTTAGGGTGAAGGGTTAGGGTCAAGGGTTAGGGTTTTTGTTAGGCATAGCGTTGGGGTTAGAAGTAAGGGTTACTGTCAGTGTTAGGGTTGTAGGTAGGGTTACGGTTAGGGTTAGCGGTTTGGAATTAGGGTTAGGGATTAGGTGTCACAGTGATGAGTAGGAGATAGGGTTAGAATTATGGGATAGGGGTTGTTCTCAGGAAATGGGTTATGCATTAACGTTAGGATAAGAGGTTAAAGTTAGGCGCACGGTGAAGTTTACGTGTTAAGGGGAGAAATAGGAACAGGGTTGGGTGTTATGTTCAGGGTTAGGGTTATCTGTTAAAGGTATTGTTTATGCTTAGCGCACGGGGCCTGTCTGCATTAGGCGGGCGGGGGGGAGTTTTGGGGGCTGGGATTGTACCCGGGAACCCACTCTATCATGCTCTGGGTATGGGTCCGTGGGTTTCATACAGGACACAGTGGTAGAGCCTCCTTTCACGCATGGCATGGGAGGATTGCAGGCTTTCTAAACTCTAAGAAAGCAAGAAGTCTGAGAATTAGATTTAGGGTTAGGATTATGGTTAGGGTTAAGGATGAAGTTTAGTGTTAGGGTGAGGGCTTAGGGTTAGGGATTAGGGTTAGGGTTAAAGGTTACTCTTAGGTTTAACGGTTACACTTTGGTTTAGGGTTGAGGTTTACGGTTAGGGTTAAGATGAGGGGTTAGGGTTTGTTACAGGGTTAGGGTTAAGTGTAAGGTTTAGGGTTGAAGATTAGGATTAGGGTTAGGATTATAGGATAGCGTGAGTGTTAACGCTTAGTGTTAACGTTAAGAGTTAGGGGTTAGGGTTAGGTTTAGGGTTCGTTTTAGGGTTAGAGTTATGTGCTATGGTTTGTGTTAGAGGTTAGGTTAGGTTTACTGGTCACGGTGCGGGATACGTTTAGGGGTTAGCATTAGGGTTAGGGTTAAGGGATAGGATTAGGGTTAAGTGTTGGGCGTAGGGTGAGGGTTTAGTGTTAGGGTTATCATTAAGGATTAGGGGTAGGGTCAGGGTTAAATGCTTGGGTGCGGGTAATGTTTAGGGTCAGGGTTAAGGTTCACGGATAGGGTTAGTGTTAAGGGTTACGGGTAGGTTTAGGGTTCAGGGTTAGAGTTAGCATTAGGGCTTAAGGTTAGGATTAGGCGGTAGGTTCAATTTAGGGTTAGATCTAGGCGATAGGTTAAGGGCTAGCGTTAGGGTTAAGAGATAGGTTTACGTTTAATGCTTAGGATTAGGGTTAGGGTTTGGGGTTAAAGTAAGTGTTAGGGGTTAGGTTTCAGGATCAAAGGTTAGGGTTATTTTTAGCTGTAGTGTTAGGGTTAGGGATAAGGGATCCCATTAGCATTAAGGGTCTTCCTTACTGTAGGGTTAAGGGTTAGGCTTAGAGTTAAAGGTTCAGGTTAGGGTCAGTGTTAAGATTTAGGGTGAGGGTTAACGGTTAGGGTAAAGGTTAAGCGTTAGGGTTAGGGATTAGTGATTAGGATTTTTGGTTAGTGTTAGGGTTAGCGGTTAGGAGTTAGTGTTTTATGAAGGGGTATGGTTAGAATTAGGATTGGGGTTAGAGTTAGGGTGAGGTATAGGGGTTAGGTTTAGGGGTTAGTTTTAGGGTAAATGGATAGGATTAGGGCTACGGGTTGGGCTTAGGTTTAGGGTTAAAGTTTACTGCTAGGGTTAGGGATAGGGTTCAGGGTTAGCTTTAGGGGTTCTGGTTAGGGTTAGGTGTTAGGTTAGTGTCAGGGTTAGGTCTAGTCGTGAGGGTAAGGTTTAGGGTTAGCTTTAAGAGCTAGGGTTAGGTTTAATGGTTAGGATTAGGATTAGGGTTAAGGGTTAGGGTAAGGCTTAGGGGTGAGGGTGAAGGGTTAGGGTAAAGGGTTAGGGTTTTTTTTAGGCATAGCGTTGGGGTTAGAAGTAAGAGTTACTGTCAGTGTTAGGGTTGTAGGTAGGGTTACGGTTAGGGTTAGCGGTTTAGAATTAGGGTTAGGGATTAGGTGTCACAGTGATGACTAGGAGACAGGGTTAGAATTATGGGATAGGGGTTGTTCTCAGGAAATGGGTTATGCATTAACGTTAGGATAAGAGGTTAAAGTTAGGCGCACGGTGAGGTTTACGTGTTAAGGGGAGAAATAGGAACAGGGTTGGGTGTTATGTTCAGGGTTAGGGTTATCTGTTAAAGGTATTGTTTATGCTTAGCGCACGGGCCCTGTCTGCATTAGGCGGGCGGGGGGAGTTTAGGGGGCTGGGATTGTACCCAGGAACCCACTCTATCATACTCTGGGTATGGGCCCGTGGGTTTCATGCAGGACACAGTGGTAGAGCCTCCTTTCACGCATGGCATGGGAGGATTGCAGGCTTTCTAAACTCTAAGAAAGCAAGAAGTCTGAGAATTAGATTTAGGGTTAGGATTATGGTTAGGGTTAAGGATGAAGTTTAGTGTTAGGGTGAGGGCTTAGGGTTAGGGCTTAGGGTTAGGGTAAAGGTTACTCTTAGGTTTAACGGTTACACTTTTTTTTAGGGTTGAGGTTTACGGTTAGGGTTAAGATGAGGGGTTAGGGTTTGGTACAGGGTTAAGGTTAAGTGTTAGGTTTAGGGTTGAAGATTAGGATTAGGCTTAGGATTAAAGGTTAGCGTGAAAGTTAACGCTTAGGGTTAAGCTTAAGAGTTAGGGGTTAGGGTTAGGTTTAGGGTTCGTTTTAGGGTTAGAGTTATGTGCTATGGTTTGTGTTAGAGGTTAGGTTTAGGTTTACTGGTCACGGTGAGGGTTACGTTTAGGGGTTAGCATTAGGGTTAGGGTTAAGTGACAGGATTAGGGTTAAGTGTTGGGAGTAGGGTGAGGGTTTAGTGTTAGGGTTATCATTAAGGATTAGGGGTAGGGTCAGGGTTAAATGCTTGGGTGCGGGTAATGGTTAGGGTCAGGGTTAAGGTTCACGGATAGGGTTAGTGTTAAGGGTTACGGGTAGGTTTAGGGTTCAGGGTTAGAGTTAGCATTAGGGCTTAAGGTTAGGATTAGGCGGTAGGTTCGATTTAGGGTTAGATCTAGGCATTAGGGTAAGGACTAGCGTTAGGGTTCAGAGATAGGGTTAGGTTTAATGCTTAGGATTAGGGTTAGGGTTTGGGGTTAAAGTAAGTGTTAGGGGTTAGGTTTAAGGATCCAAGGTTAGGGTTATTTTTAGCTGTAGTGTTAGGGTTAGGGATAAGGGATCCCATTAGCATTAGGGGTCTTCCTTACTGTAGGGTTAAGGGTTAGGCTTAGAGTTAAAGTTTAAGGTTAGGGTAAGTGTTAAGATTTAGGGTGAGGGTTAACTGTTAGGGTAAAGGTTATGCGTTAGGGATAGGGATTAGTGATTAGGGTTTTTGGTTAGTGTTAGGGTTAGCGGTTAGGAGTTAGTGTTTTATGAAGGGGTATGGTTAGAATTAGGATTGGGGTTAGAGTTAGGGTGAGGTATAGGGGTTAGGTTTAGGGGTTAGTTTTGGGGTAAAAGGATAGGATTAGGGTTACGGGTTGGGCTTAGGTTTAGGGTCAAAGTTTACTGCTAGGGTTAGGGATAGGGTTCAAGCTTAGCTTTAGGGGTTCTGGTTAGGGTTAGGTGTTAGGTTAGTGTCAGGGTTAGGTCTAGTCGTGAGGGTAAGGTTTAGGGTTAGCTTTAAGAGCTAGGGTTAGGTTTAATGGTTAGGATTAGGATTAGGGTTAAGGGTTAGGGTAAGGCTTAGGGGTTAGGGTGAAGGGTTAGGGTCAAGGGTTAGGGTTTTTGTTAGGCATAGCGTTGGGGTGAGAAGTAAGGGTTACTGTCAGTGTTAGGGTTGTAGGTAGGGTTACGGTTAGGGTTAGCGGTTTAGAATTAGGGTTAGGGATTAGGTGTCACAGTGATGACTAGGAGATAGGGTTAGAATTATGGGATAGCGGTTGTTCTCAGGAAATGGGTTATGCATTAACGTTAGGATAAGAGGTTAAAGTTCGGCGCACGGGGAGGTTTACGTGTTAAGGGGAGAAATAGGAACAGGGTTGGGTGTTATGTTCAGGGTTAGGGTTATCTGTTAAAGGTATTGTTTATGCTTAGCACACGAGCCCTGTCTGCATTAGGCGGGCGGGAGGAGTTTAGCGGGCTGGGATTGTACCCGGGAAACCACTCTATCATACCCTGGGTATGGGTCCGTGGGTTTCATGCAGGACACAGTGGTAGAGCCTCCTTTCAAGCATGGCATGGGAGGATTGCAGGCTTTCTAAACTCTAAGAAAGCAAGAAGTCTGAGAATTAGATTTAGGGTTAGGATTATGGTTAGGGTTAAGGATGAAGTTTAGTGTTAGGGTGAGGGCTTAGGGTTAGGGATTAGGGTTAGGGTTAAAGGTTAGTCTTAGTTTTAACGGTTACACTTTGGTTTAGGGTTGAGGTTTACGGTTAGGGTTTAGATGAGGGGTTAGTGATTGGTACAGGGTTAGGGTTAAGTGTTAGGTTTAGGGTTGAAGATTAGGATTAGGGTTAGGATAAAAGGTTAGCGTGAGAGTTA
>NW_027182884.1:327500-347500 GCF_041146395.1 Eulemur rufifrons
GGTAGGTTAGATTTAGGGTTAGATCTAGGCGTTAGGGTAAAGGCTAGCGTTAGGGTTAAGAGATAGGGTTAGGTTTAATGCTTATTATTAGGGTTAGGGTTTGGGGTTAAAGTAAGTGTTAGGGGTTAGGTTTCAGGATCAAAGGTTAGGGTTATTTTTAGCTGTAGTGTTAGGGTTAGGGATAAGGGATCCCATTAGCATTAAGGGTCTTCCTTACTGTAGGATTAAGGGTTAGGCTTAGAGTTAAAGGTTAAGGTTAAGGTCAGTGTTAAGAATTAGGGTGAGGGTTAACAGTTAGGGTAAAGGTTAAGCGTTAGGGTTAGGGATTACTGATTAGGGTTTTTGGTTAGTGTTAGGGTTAGCGGTTAGGAGTTAGTGTTTTATGAAGGGGTATGGTTAGAATTAGGATTGGGGTTAGAGTTAGCGTGAGGTGTAGGCGTTAGGTTTAGGGGTTAGTTTTAGGGTAAAAGGATAGGATTAGGGTTACGGGTTGGGCTTAGGTTTAGGGTTAAAGTTTACTGCTAGGGTTAGGGATAGGGTTCAGTGTTAGCTTTAGGGGTTCTGGTTAGGGTTAGGTGTTAGGTTAGTGTCAGGGTTAGGTCTAGTCGTGAGGGTAAGGTTTAGGGTTAGCTTTAAGAGCTAGGGTTAGGTTTAATGCTTAGGATTAGGATTAGGGTTAAGGTTTAGGGTAAGGCTTAGGGGTTAGGGTGAAGGGTTAGGGTCAAGGGTTAGGGTTTTTGTTAGGCATAGCGTTGGGGTTAGAAGTAAGGGTTACTGTCAGTGTTAGGGTTGTAGGTAGGGTTACGGTTAGGGTTAGCGGTTTAGAATTAGGGTTAGGGATTAGGTGTCACAGTGATGACTAGGAGATAGGGTTAGAATTATGGGATAGGGGTTGTTCTCAAGAAATGGGTTATGCATTAACGTTAGGATAAGAGGTTAAAGTTAGGCGCACGGTGAGGTTTACGTGTTAAGGGGAGAAAGAGGAACAGGGTTGGGTGTTATGTTCAGGGTTAGGGTTATCAGTTAAAGGTATTGTTTATGCTTAGCGCACGGGCCCTGTCTGCATTAGGCGGGCGGGGGGGAGTTTTGGGGGCTGGGATTGTACCCGGGAACCCACTCTATCATACTCTGGGTATGGGTCCGTGGGTTTCATACAGGACACAGTGGTAGAGCCTGCTTTCACGCATGGCATGGGAGGATTGCAGGCTTTCTAAACTCTAAGAAAGCAAGAAGTCTGAGAATTAGATTTAGGATTAGGATTATGGTTAGGGTTAAGGATGAAGTTTAGTGTTAGGGTGAGGGCTTAGGGTTAGGGATTAGGGTTAGGGTTAAAGGTTACTCTTAGGTTTAACGGTTACACTTTGGTTTAGGGTTGAGGTTTACGGTTAGGGTTAAGATGAGGGGTTAGGGTTTCGTACAGGGTTAGGGTTAAGTGTAAGGTTTAGGGTTGAAGATTAGGATTAGGGTTAGGATTATAGGATAGCGTGAGAGGTAACGCTTAGGGTTAAGGTTAAGAGTTAGGGTTTAGGGTTAGGTTTAGGGTTAGGGTTAGTTTTAGGGTTAGAGTTATGTGCTATGGTTTGAGTTAGAGGTTAGGGTTAGGTTTACTGGTGACGGTTAGGGTTACGTTTAGGGGTTAGCATTAGGGTTAGGGTTAGGGTTAGGGTTAAGGGATAGGATTACGGTTAAGTGTTGGCCTTAGGGTTAGGGTTTAGTGTTAGGGTTATCATTAAGGACTAAGGGTAGGGTCAGGGTTAAATGCCTGGGTGCGGGTAATGGTTAGGGTCAGGGTTAAGGTTCACGGATAGGGTTAGTGTTAAGGGTTACGGGTAGGTTTAGGGTTCAGGGTTAGAGTTAGCATTAGGGCTTAAGGTTAGGATTAGGCGGTAGGTTCGATTTAGGGTTAGATCTAGGCGTTCGGGTAAGGGCTAGCGTTAGGGTTAAGAGATAGGGTTAGGTTTAATGCTTAGGATTAGGGTTAGGGTTTGGGGTTAAAGTAAGTGTTAGGGGTTAGGTTTAAGGATGAAAGGTTACTGTTATTTTTAGCTGTAGTGTTAGGGTTACGGAAAAGGGATCCCATTAGCATTAAGGGTCTTCCTTACTGTAGGGTTAAGGGTTAGGCTTAGAGTTAAAGGTTAAGGTTAGGGTCAGTGTTAAGATTTAGGGTGAGGGTTAATGGTTAGGGTAAAGGTTAAGCGTTAGGGTTAGGGATTAGTGATTAGGGTTTTTGGTTAGTGTTAGGGTTAGCGGTTAGGAGTTAGTGTTTTATGAAGGGGTATGGTTAGAATTAGGATTGGGGTTAGAGTTAGGGTGAGGTATAGGGGTTAGGTTTAGGGGTTAGTTTTAGGGTAAAAGGATAGGATTAGGGTTACGGGTTGGGCTTAGGTTTAGGGTTAAAGTTTACTGCTAGGGTTAGGGATAGGGTTCAGGGTTAGCTTTAGGGGTTCTGGTTAGGGTTAGGTGTTAGGTTAGTGTCAGCGTTAGGTCTAGTCGTGAGGGCAAGGTTCAGGGTTATCTTTAAGAGCTAGGGTTAGGTTTAATGGTTAGGATTAGGATTAGGGTTAAGGGTTAGGGTAAGGCTTAGGGTTTAGGGTGCAGGGTTAGGGTTTTTGTTAGGCATAGCGTTGGGGTTAGAAGTAAGGGTTACTGTCAGTGTTAGGGTTGTAGGTAGGGTTACGGTTAGGGTTAGCGGTTTAGAATTAGGGTTAGGGATTAGGTGTCACAGTGATGACTAGGAGATAGGGTTAGAATTATGGGATAGGGGTTGTTCTCAGGAAATGGGTTATGCATTAACGTTAGGATAAGAGGTTAAAGTTAGGCGCACGGTGAGGTTTACGTGTTAAGGGGAGAAAGAGGAACAGGGTTGGGTGTTATGTTCAGGGTTAGGGTTATCTGTTAAAGGTTTTGTTTATGCTTAGCGCACGGGCCCTGTCTGCATTAGGCGGGCGGGGGGAGTTTAGGGGGCTGGGATTGTACCCGGGAACCCACTCTATCATACTCTGGGTATGGGCCCGTGGGTTTCATGCAGGACACAGTGGTAGAGCCTCCTTTCACGCAAGGCATGGGAGGATTGCAGGCTTTCTAAACTCTAAGAAAGCAAGAAGTCTGAGAATTAGATTTAGGGTTAGGATTATGGTTAGGGTTAAGGATGAAGTTTAGTGTTAGGGTGAGGGCTTAGGTTTAGGGCTTAGGGTTAGGGTTAAAGGTTAGTCTTAGGTTTAACGGTTACACTTTGGTTTAGGGTTGAGGTTTACGGTTAGGGTTAAGATGAGGGGTTAGGGTTTGGTACAGGGTTAGGGTTAAGTGTTAGGTTTAGGGTTGAAGATTAGGATTAGGGTTAGGATTAAAGGTTAGCGTGAGAGTTAACGCTTAGGGTTAAGGTTAAGAGTTAGGGTTTAGGGTTATGGTTGGGGTTAGGTTTAGTTTTAGGGTTAGAGTTATGTGCTATGGTTTGTGTTAGAGGTTAAGGTTAGGTTTACTGGTCACGGTGAGGGTTACGTTTAGGGGTTTGCGTTAGGGTTAGGGTTAAGGGATAGGATTAGGGTTAAGTGTTGGGCTTAGGGTTAGGGTTTAGTGTTAGTGTTATCATTAAGGATTAGGGGTAGGGTCAGGGTTAAATGCTTGGGTGCGGGTAATGGTTAGGGTCAGGGTTAAGGTTCACGGATAGGGTTAGTGTTAAGGGTTACGGGTATGTTTAGGGTTCAGGGTTAGAGTTAGCATTAGGGCTTAAGGTTAGGATTAGGCGGTAGGTTCGATTTAGGATTAGATCTAGGCGTTAGGGTAAGGGCTAGCGTTAGGGTTCAGAGATAGGGTTAGGTTTAATGCTTAGGATTAGGGTTAGGGTTTGGGGTTAAAGTAAGTGTTAGGGGTTAGGTTTAAGGATCCAAGGTTAGGGTTATTTTTAGCTGTAGTGTTAGGGTTAGGGATAAGGGATCCCATTAGCATTAAGGGTCTTCCTTACTGTAGGCTTAAGGGTTAGGCTTAGAGTTAAAGGTTAAGGTTAGGGTCAGTGTTAAGATTTAGGGTGAGGGTTAACGGTTAGGGTAAAGGTTAAGTGTTAGGGTTAGGGATTAGTGATTAGGGCTTTTGGTTAGTGTTAGTTTAGCGGTTAGTGTTTTATGAAGGGGTATGGTTAGAATTAGGATTGGGGTTAGAGTTAGGGTGAGGTATAGGGGTTAGGTTTAGGGGTTAGTTTTAGGGTAAAAGGATAGGATTAGGGTTACGGGTTGGGCTTAGGTTTAGGGTTAAAGTTTACTGCTAGGGTTAGGGATAGGGTTCAGGGTTAGCTTTAGGGGTTCTGGTTAGGGTTAGGTGTTAGGTTAGTGTCAGGGTTAGGTCTAGTCGTGAGGGTAAGGTTTAGGGTTAGCTTTAAGAGCTAGGGTTAGGTTTAATGTTTAGGATTAGGATTAGGGTTAAGGGTTAGGGTAAGGCTTAGGGGTTAGGGTGAAGGGTTAGGGTCAAGGGTTAGGGTTTTTGTTAGGCATAGCGTTGGGGTTAGAAGTAAGGGTTACTGTCAGTGTTAGGGTTGTAGGTAGGGTTACGGTTAGGGTTAGCGGTTTAGAATTAGGGTTAGGGATTAGGTGTCACAGTGATGACTAGGAGATAGGGTTAGAATTATGGGATAGGGGTTGTTCTCAGGAAATGGGTTATGCATTAACGTTAGGATAAGAGGTTAAAGTTAGGCTCACGGTGAGGTTTACGTGTTAAGGGGAGAAATAGGAACAGGGTTGGGTGTTATGTTCAGGGTTAGGGTTATCTGTTAAAGGTATTGTTTATGCTTAGCGCACGGGCCCTGTCTGCATTAGGCGGGCGGGGGGAGTTTAGGGGGCTGGGATTGTACCCGGGAACCCACTCTATCATACTCTGGGTATGGGCCCGTGGGTTTCATGCAGGACACAGTGGTAGAGCCTCCTTTCACGCATGGCATGGGAGGATTGCAGGCTTTCTAAACTCTAAGAAAGCAAGAAGTCTGAGAATTAGATTTAGGGTTAGGATTATGGTTAGGGTTAAGGATGAAGTTTAGTGTTAGGGTGAGGGCTTAGGGTTAGGGATTAGGGTTAGGGTTAAAGGTTACTCTTAATTTTAACGGTTACACTTTGGTTTCAGTTTGAGGTTTACGGTTAGGGTTAAGATGAGGGGTTAGGGTTAGGTACAGGGTTAGGGTTAAGTGTTAGATTTAGGGTTGAAGATTAGGATTAGGGTTAGGATTAAAGGTTAGCGTGAGAGTTAACGCTTAGGGTTAAGGTTAAGAGTTATGGTTTAGGGTTAGGGTTAGTTTTAGGGTTAGAGTTATGTGCTATGGTTTGTGTTAGAGGTTAGGGTTAGGATTACTGGTGACGGTTAGGGTTACATTTAGGGGTTAGCATTAGGGTTAGGGTTAAGGGATAGGATTAGGGTTAAGTGTTGGGCTTAGGGTTAGGGTTTAGTGTTTGGGTTATCATTATGGACTAGGGGTAGGGTCAGGGTTAAATGCTTGGGTGCGGGTAATGGTTAGGGTCAGGGTTAAGGTTCACGGATAGGATTAGTGTTAAGGGTTACGGGTAGGTTTAGGGTTCAGGGTTAGAGTTAGCATTAGGGCTTAAGTTTAGGATTAGGCGGTAGGTTAGATTTAGGGTTAGATCTAGGCGTTAGGGTAAGGGCTATCGTTAGGGTTAAGAGATAGGGTTAGGTTTAATGCTTAGCATTAGTGTTAGGGTTTGGGGTTAAAGTAAGTGTTAGGGGTTAGGTTTCAGGATCAAAGGTTAGGGTTATTTTTAGCTGTCGTGTTAGGGTTAGGGATAAGGGATCCCATTAGCATTAAGGGTCTTCCTTACTGTAGGGTTAAGGGTTAGGCTTAGAGTTAAAGGTGAAGGTTAGGGTCAGTGTTAAGATTTAGGGTGAGTGTTAACGGTTAGGGTAAAGGTTAAGCGTTAGGGTTAGGGATTAGTGATTAGGGTTTTTGGTTAGTGTTAGGGTTAGCGGTTAGGAGTTAGTGTTTGATGAAGGGGTATGGTTAGAATTAGGATTAGGGTTAGAGTTAGGGTGAGGTATAGGGGTTAGGTTTAGGGGTTAGTTTTAGGGTAAAAGGATAGGATTAGGGTTACGGGTTGGGCTTAGGTTTAGGGTTAAAGTTTACTGCTAGGGTTAGGGATAGGGTTCAGGGTTAGCTTTAGGGGTTCTGGTTAGGGTTAGGTGTTAGGTTAGTGTCAGGGTTAGGTCTAGTCGTGAGGGTAAGGTTTAGGGTTAGCTTTAAGAGCTAGGGTTAGGTTTAATGGTTAGGATTAGGATTAGGGTTAAGGTTTAGGGTAAGGCTTAGGGGTGAGGGTGAAGGGTTAGGGTAAAGGGTTAGGGTTTTTGTTAGGCATAGCGTTGGGGTTAGAAGTAAGGGTTACTGTCAGTGTTAGGGTTGTAGGTAGGGTTACGGTTAGGGTTAGCGGTTTAGAATTAGGGTTAGGGATTAGGTGTCACAGTGATGACTAGGAGATAGGGTTAGAATAATGGGATAGGGGTTGTTCTCAGGAAATGGGTTATGCATTAACGTTAGGATAAGAGGTTAAAGTTAGGGGCCGGGCGCAGTGGCTCACGCCTGTAATCCTAGCACTCTGGGAGGCCGAGGTGGGCGGATCGCTGGAGCTCAGGAGTTCGAGACCAGCCTGAGCAAGAGCGAGACCCCACCTCTACTAAAAATAGAAAGAAATTATATCGACAGCTGAAAATATATATAGAAAATATTAGCCGGGCATGGTGGCGCATGCCTGTACTCCCAGCTACTCGGGAGGCTGAGACAGGAGGATCGCTTGAGCTCAGGAGTTTTAGGTTGCTGTGAGCTAGGCTGACGCAACGGCACTCACTCTAGCCTGGGCAACAGAGTGAGACTCTTTCTAAAAAAAAAAAAAAAAAAAAAAAAAGAGGTTAAAGTTAGGCATACGGTGAGGTTTACGTGTTAAGGGGAGAAATAGGAACAGGGTTGGGTGTTATGTTCAGGGTTAGGGTTATCTGTTAAAGGTATTGTTTATGCTTAGCGCACGGGCCCTGTCTGCATTAGGCGGGCGGGGGGAGTTTAGGGGGCTGGGATTGTACCCGGGAACCCACTCTATCATACTCTGGGTATGGGCCCGTGGGTTTCATGCAGGACACAGTGGTAGAGCCTCCTTTCACGCATGGCATGGGAGGATGGCAGGCTTTCTAAACTCTAAGAAGGCGAGAAGTCTGACAATTAGATTTAGGGTTAGGATTATGGTTAGGGTTAAGGATGAAGTTTAGTGTTAGGGTGAGGGCTTAGGGTTAGGGATTAGGGTTAGGGTTAAAGGTTACTCTTAGGTTTAACGGTTACACTTTGGTTTCGGGTTGAGGTTTACGGTCAGGGTTAAGATGAGGGGTTAGTGTTAGGTACAGGGTTAGGGTTAAGTGTTAGGTTTAGGGTTGAAGATTAGGATTAGGGTTAGGATTAAATGTTAGCGTGAGAATTAACGGTTAGGGTTAAGGTTAAGAGTTAAGGTTTAGGGTTAGGGTTAGGGTTAGTTTTAGGGTTAGAGTTATGTGCTATGGTTTGTGTTAGAGGTTAGGGTTAGGGTTACTGGTCACGGTTATGATTACGTTTAGGGGTTAGCATTAGGGTTAGGGTTAGGGTTAGGGTTAAGGGTTAGTATTAGGGTTAGAGTTATGTGCTATGGTTTGTGTTAGAGGTTAGGGTTAGGTTTACTGGTCACGGTTAGGGTTACATTTAGGGGGTAGCATTAGGGTTAGGGTTTGGTTTAAGGGATAGGATAAGTGATAAGTGTTGGGTTAGGGTTAGGGTTTAGTGTTAGGGTTAGCATTAGGGATTAGGGTTAGGGTCAGGGTTAAATGCTTGGGTGCGGGTAATGGTTAGGGTCAGGGTTTAGGTTCACGGATAGGGTTAGTGTTAAGGATTACGGGTAGGTATAGGGTTCAGGGTTAGTGTTAGCATTAGTGCTTAAGGTTAAGATTAGGCGGTAGGTTAGATTTAGGGTTAGATCTAGGCGTTTGGGTAAGGGCTAGCGTTAGGGTTAAGAGATAGGGTTAGGTTTAATGCTTAGGATTAGGGTTAGGGTTTGGGGTTAAAGTAAGTGTTAGGGGTTAGGTTTAAGGATCGAAGGTTAGGGTTATTTTTAACTGTAGTGTTAGGGTTAGGGATAAGGGATCCCATTAGCATTAAGGGTCTTCCTTCCTGTAGCATTAAGGTTTAGGCTTAGAGTTAAAGGTTAAGGTTAGGGTCAGTGTTAAGATTTAGGGTGAGGGTTAACGGTTAGGGTAAAGGTTAAGCGTTAGGGTTAGGGATTAGTGATTAGGGTTTTTGGTTAGTGTTAGGGTTAGCGGTTAGGAATTAGTGTTTTATGAAGGGGTATGGTTAGAATTAGGATTGGGTTTAGAGTTAGGGTAAGGTATAGGGGTGAGGTTTAGGGGTTAGTTTTAGGGTAAAAGGATAGGATTAGGGTTACGGGTTGGGCTTAGGTTTAGGGTTAAAGTTTACTGCTGGGGTTAGTGATAGGGTTCAGGGTTAGCTTTAGGGGTTCTGGTTAGGGTTAGGTGTTAGGTTAGTGTCAGGGTTAGGTCTAGTCATCAGGGTAAGGTTTAGGGTTAGCTTTAAGAACTAGGGTTGGGTTTAATGGTTAGGATTAGGATTAGGGTTAAGGGTTAGGGTAAGGCTTAGGGTTTAGGGTGAAGGGTTAGGGTTCTTGTTAGGCATAGCGTTGGGGTTAGAAGTAAGGGTTACTGTCAGTGTTAGGGTTGTAGGTAGGGTTACGGTTAGGGTTAGCGGTTTAGAATTAGGGTTAGGGATTAGGTGTCACAGTGATGACTAGGAGATAGGGTTAGAATTATGGGATAGGGGTTGTTCTCAGGAAATGGGTTATGCATTAACGTTAGGATAAGAGGTTAAAGTTAGGCTCACGGTGAGTTTTACGTGTTAAGGGGAGAAATAGGAACAGGGTTGGGTGTTATGTTCAGGGTTAGGGTTATCTGTTAAAGGTATTGTTTATGCTTAGCGCACAGGCCCTGTCTGCATTAGGCGGGCGGGGGGAGTTTAGGGGGCTGGGATTGTACCCGGGAAACCACTCTATCATACTCTGGGTATGGGCCCGTGGGTTTCATGCAGGACACAGTGGTAGAGCCTCCTTTCACGCAAGGCATGGGAGGATTGCAGGCTTTCTAAACTCTAAGAAAGCAAGAAGTCTGAGAATTAGATTTAGGGTTAGGATTATGGTTAGGGTTAAGGATGAAGTTTAGTGTTAGGGTGAGGGCTTAGGTTTAGGGCTTAGGGTTAGGGTTAAAGGTTAGTCTTAGGTTTAACGGTTACACTTTGGTTTAGGGTTGAGGTTTACGGTTAGGGTTAAGATGAGGGGTTAGGGTTTGGTACAGGGTTAGGGTTAAGTGTTAGGTTTAGGGTTGAAGATTAGGATTAGGGTTAGGATTAAAGGTTAGCGTGAGAGTTAACGCTTAGGGTTAAGGTTAAGAGTTAGGGTTTAGGGTTATGGTTGGGGTTAGGTTTAGTTTTAGGGTTAGAGTTATGTGCTATGGTTTGTGTTAGAGGTTAAGGTTAGGTTTACTGGTCACGGTGAGGGTTACGTTTAGGGGTTTGCGTTAGGGTTAGGGTTAAGGGATAGGATTAGGGTTAAGTGTTGGGCTTAGGGTTAGGGTTTAGTGTTAGTGTTATCATTAAGGATTAGGGGTAGGGTCAGGGTTAAATGCTTGGGTGCGGGTAATGGTTAGGGTCAGGGTTAAGGTTCACGGATAGGGTTAGTGTTAAGGGTTACGGGTATGTTTAGGGTTCAGGGTTAGAGTTAGCATTAGGGCTTAAGGTTAGGATTAGGCGGTAGGTTCGATTTAGGATTAGATCTAGGCGTTAGGGTAAGGGCTAGCGTTAGGGTTCAGAGATAGGGTTAGGTTTAATGCTTAGGATTAGGGTTAGGGTTTGGGGTTAAAGTAAGTGTTAGGGGTTAGGTTTAAGGATCCAAGGTTAGGGTTATTTTTAGCTGTAGTGTTAGGGTTAGGGATAAGGGATCCCATTAGCATTAAGGGTCTTCCTTACTGTAGGCTTAAGGGTTAGGCTTAGAGTTAAAGGTTAAGGTTAGGGTCAGTGTTAAGATTTAGGGTGAGTGTTAACGGTTAGGGTAAAGGTTAAGTGTTAGGGTTAGGGATTAGTGATTAGGGCTTTTGGTTAGTGTTAGTTTAGCGGTTAGTGTTTTATGAAGGGGTATGGTTAGAATTAGGATTGGGGTTAGAGTTAGGGTGAGGTATAGGGGTTAGGTTTAGGGGTTAGTTTTAGGGTAAAAGGATAGGATTAGGGTTACGGGTTGGGCTTAGGTTTAGGGTTAAAGTTTACTGCTAGGGTTAGGGATAGGGTTCAGGGTTAGCTTTAGGGGTTCTGGTTAGGGTTAGGTGTTAGGTTAGTGTCAGGGTTAGGTCTAGTCGTGAGGGTAAGGTTTAGGGTTAGCTTTAAGAGCTAGGGTTAGGTTTAATGTTTAGGATTAGGATTAGGGTTAAGGGTTAGGGTAAGGCTTAGGGGTTAGGGTGAAGGGTTAGGGTCAAGGGTTAGGGTTTTTGTTAGGCATAGCGTTGGGGTTAGAAGTAAGGGTTACTGTCAGTGTTAGGGTTGTAGGTAGGGTTACGGTTAGGGTTAGCGGTTTAGAATTAGGGTTAGGGATTAGGTGTCACAGTGATGACTAGGAGATAGGGTTAGAATTATGGGATAGGGGTTGTTCTCAGGAAATGGGTTATGCATTAACGTTAGGATAAGAGGTTAAAGTTAGGCTCACGGTGAGGTTTACGTGTTAAGGGGAGAAATAGGAACAGGGTTGGGTGTTATGTTCAGGGTTAGGGTTATCTGTTAAAGGTATTGTTTATGCTTAGCGCACGGGCCCTGTCTGCATTAGGCGGGCGGGGGGAGTTTAGGGGGCTGGGATTGTACCCGGGAACCCACTCTATCATACTCTGGGTATGGGCCCGTGGGTTTCATGCAGGACACAGTGGTAGAGCCTCCTTTCACGCATGGCATGGGAGGATTGCAGGCTTTCTAAACTCTAAGAAAGCAAGAAGTCTGAGAATTAGATTTAGGGTTAGGATTATGGTTAGGGTTAAGGATGAAGTTTAGTGTTAGGGTGAGGGCTTAGGGTTAGGGATTAGGGTTAGGGTTAAAGGTTACTCTTAATTTTAACGGTTACACTTTGGTTTCAGTTTGAGGTTTACGGTTAGGGTTAAGATGAGGGGTTAGGGTTAGGTACAGGGTTAGGGTTAAGTGTTAGATTTAGGGTTGAAGATTAGGATTAGGGTTAGGATTAAAGGTTAGCGTGAGAGTTAACGCTTAGGGTTAAGGTTAAGAGTTATGGTTTAGGGTTAGGGTTAGTTTTAGGGTTAGAGTTATGTGCTATGGTTTGTGTTAGAGGTTAGGGTTAGGATTACTGGTGACGGTTAGGGTTACATTTAGGGGTTAGCATTAGGGTTAGGGTTAAGGGATAGGATTAGGGTTAAGTGTTGGGCTTAGGGTTAGGGTTTAGTGTTTGGGTTATCATTATGGACTAGGGGTAGGGTCAGGGTTAAATGCTTGGGTGCGGGTAATGGTTAGGGTCAGGGTTAAGGTTCACGGATAGGATTAGTGTTAAGGGTTACGGGTAGGTTTAGGGTTCAGGGTTAGAGTTAGCATTAGGGCTTAAGTTTAGGATTAGGCGGTAGGTTAGATTTAGGGTTAGATCTAGGCGTTAGGGTAAGGGCTATCGTTAGGGTTAAGAGATAGGGTTAGGTTTAATGCTTAGCATTAGTGTTAGGGTTTGGGGTTAAAGTAAGTGTTAGGGGTTAGGTTTCAGGATCAAAGGTTAGGGTTATTTTTAGCTGTCGTGTTAGGGTTAGGGATAAGGGATCCCATTAGCATTAAGGGTCTTCCTTACTGTAGGGTTAAGGGTTAGGCTTAGAGTTAAAGGTGAAGGTTAGGGTCAGTGTTAAGATTTAGGGTGAGTGTTAACGGTTAGGGTAAAGGTTAAGCGTTAGGGTTAGGGATTAGTGATTAGGGTTTTTGGTTAGTGTTAGGGTTAGCGGTTAGGAGTTAGTGTTTGATGAAGGGGTATGGTTAGAATTAGGATTGGGGTTAGAGTTAGGGTGAGGTATAGGGGTTAGGTTTAGGGGTTAGTTTTAGGGTAAAAGGATAGGATTAGGGTTACGGGTTGGGCTTAGGTTTAGGGTTAAAGTTTACTGCTAGGGTTAGGGATAGGGTTCAGGGTTAGCTTTAGGGGTTCTGGTTAGGGTTAGGTGTTAGGTTAGTGTCAGGGTTAGGTCTAGTCGTGAGGGTAAGGTTTAGGGTTAGCTTTAAGAGCTAGGGTTAGGTTTAATGGTTAGGATTAGGATTAGGGTTAAGGTTTAGGGTAAGGCTTAGGGGTGAGGGTGAAGGGTTAGGGTAAAGGGTTAGGGTTTTTGTTAGGCATAGCGTTGGGGTTAGAAGTAAGGGTTACTGTCAGTGTTAGGGTTGTAGGTAGGGTTACGGTTAGGGTTAGCGGTTTAGAATTAGGGTTAGGGATTAGGTGTCACAGTGATGACTAGGAGATAGGGTTAGAATAATGGGATAGGGGTTGTTCTCAGGAAATGGGTTATGCATTAACGTTAGGATAAGAGGTTAAAGTTAGGGGCCGGGCGCAGTGGCTCACGCCTGTAATCCTAGCACTCTGGGAGGCCGAGGTGGGCGGATCGCTGGAGCTCAGGAGTTCGAGACCAGCCTGAGCAAGAGCGAGACCCCACCTCTACTAAAAATAGAAAGAAATTATATCGACAGCTGAAAATATATATAGAAAATATTAGCCGGGCATGGTGGCGCATGCCTGTACTCCCAGCTACTCGGGAGGCTGAGACAGGAGGATCGCTTGAGCTCAGGAGTTTTAGGTTGCTGTGAGCTAGGCTGACGCAACGGCACTCACTCTAGCCTGGGCAACAGAGTGAGACTCTTTCTAAAAAAAAAAAAAAAAAAAAAAAAAGAGGTTAAAGTTAGGCATACGGTGAGGTTTACGTGTTAAGGGGAGAAATAGGAACAGGGTTGGGTGTTATGTTCAGGGTTAGGGTTATCTGTTAAAGGTATTGTTTATGCTTAGCGCACGGGCCCTGTCTGCATTAGGCGGGCGGGGGGAGTTTAGGGGGCTGGGATTGTACCCGGGAACCCACTCTATCATACTCTGGGTATGGGCCCGTGGGTTTCATGCAGGACACAGTGGTAGAGCCTCCTTTCACGCATGGCATGGGAGGATGGCAGGCTTTCTAAACTCTAAGAAGGCGAGAAGTCTGACAATTAGATTTAGGGTTAGGATTATGGTTAGGGTTAAGGATGAAGTTTAGTGTTAGGGTGAGGGCTTAGGGTTAGGGATTAGGGTTAGGGTTAAAGGTTACTCTTAGGTTTAACGGTTACACTTTGGTTTCGGGTTGAGGTTTACGGTCAGGGTTAAGATGAGGGGTTAGTGTTAGGTACAGGGTTAGGGTTAAGTGTTAGGTTTAGGGTTGAAGATTAGGATTAGGGTTAGGATTAAATGTTAGCGTGAGAATTAACGGTTAGGGTTAAGGTTAAGAGTTAAGGTTTAGGGTTAGGGTTAGGGTTAGTTTTAGGGTTAGAGTTATGTGCTATGGTTTGTGTTAGAGGTTAGGGTTAGGGTTACTGGTCACGGTTATGATTACGTTTAGGGGTTAGCATTAGGGTTAGGGTTAGGGTTAGGGTTAAGGGTTAGTATTAGGGTTAGAGTTATGTGCTATGGTTTGTGTTAGAGGTTAGGGTTAGGTTTACTGGTCACGGTTAGGGTTACATTTAGGGGGTAGCATTAGGGTTAGGGTTTGGTTTAAGGGATAGGATAAGTGATAAGTGTTGGGTTAGGGTTAGGGTTTAGTGTTAGGGTTAGCATTAGGGATTAGGGTTAGGGTCAGGGTTAAATGCTTGGGTGCGGGTAATGGTTAGGGTCAGGGTTTAGGTTCACGGATAGGGTTAGTGTTAAGGATTACGGGTAGGTATAGGGTTCAGGGTTAGTGTTAGCATTAGTGCTTAAGGTTAAGATTAGGCGGTAGGTTAGATTTAGGGTTAGATCTAGGCGTTTGGGTAAGGGCTAGCGTTAGGGTTAAGAGATAGGGTTAGGTTTAATGCTTAGGATTAGGGTTAGGGTTTGGGGTTAAAGTAAGTGTTAGGGGTTAGGTTTAAGGATCGAAGGTTAGGGTTATTTTTAACTGTAGTGTTAGGGTTAGGGATAAGGGATCCCATTAGCATTAAGGGTCTTCCTTCCTGTAGCATTAAGGTTTAGGCTTAGAGTTAAAGGTTAAGGTTAGGGTCAGTGTTAAGATTTAGGGTGAGGGTTAACGGTTAGGGTAAAGGTTAAGCGTTAGGGTTAGGGATTAGTGATTAGGGTTTTTGGTTAGTGTTAGGGTTAGCGGTTAGGAATTAGTGTTTTATGAAGGGGTATGGTTAGAATTAGGATTGGGTTTAGAGTTAGGGTAAGGTATAGGGGTGAGGTTTAGGGGTTAGTTTTAGGGTAAAAGGATAGGATTAGGGTTACGGGTTGGGCTTAGGTTTAGGGTTAAAGTTTACTGCTGGGGTTAGTGATAGGGTTCAGGGTTAGCTTTAGGGGTTCTGGTTAGGGTTAGGTGTTAGGTTAGTGTCAGGGTTAGGTCTAGTCATCAGGGTAAGGTTTAGGGTTAGCTTTAAGAACTAGGGTTGGGTTTAATGGTTAGGATTAGGATTAGGGTTAAGGGTTAGGGTAAGGCTTAGGGTTTAGGGTGAAGGGTTAGGGTTCTTGTTAGGCATAGCGTTGGGGTTAGAAGTAAGGGTTACTGTCAGTGTTAGGGTTGTAGGTAGGGTTACGGTTAGGGTTAGCGGTTTAGAATTAGGGTTAGGGATTAGGTGTCACAGTGATGACTAGGAGATAGGGTTAGAATTATGGGATAGGGGTTGTTCTCAGGAAATGGGTTATGCATTAACGTTAGGATAAGAGGTTAAAGTTAGGCTCACGGTGAGTTTTACGTGTTAAGGGGAGAAATAGGAACAGGGTTGGGTGTTATGTTCAGGGTTAGGGTTATCTGTTAAAGGTATTGTTTATGCTTAGCGCACAGGCCCTGTCTGCATTAGGCGGGCGGGGGGAGTTTAGGGGGCTGGGATTGTACCCGGGAAACCACTCTATCATACTCTGGGTATGGGCCCGTGGGTTTCATGCAGGACACAGTGGTAGAGCCTCCTTACATGCATGGCATGGGAGGATTGCAGGCTTTCTAAACTCTAAGAAAGCAAGAAGTCTGAGAATTAGATTTAGGGTTAGGATTATGGTTAGGGTTAAGGATGAAGTTTAGTGTTAGGGTGAGGGCTTAGGGTTAGGGATTAGGGTTAGGGTTAAAGGTTACTCTTAGGTTTAATGGTCACACTTTGGTTTAGGGTTGAGGTTTACGGGTAGGGTTAAGATGAGTGGTTAGGGTTTGGTACAGGGTTAGGGTTAAGTGTTAGGTTTAGGGTTGAAGATTAGGATTAGGGTTAGGATTAAAGGTTAGCGTGAGAGTTAACGCTTAGGATTAAGGTTAAGAGTTAGTGTTTAGGGTTAGGGTTAGGGTTAGTTTTAGGGTTAGAGTTATGTGCTATGGTTTGTGTTAGAGGTTAGGGTTAGGTTTACTGGTCACGCTTAGGGTAACCTTTAGGGGGTAGCATTAGGGTTAGGGTTAGGGTTAAGGGATAGGATTAGGGTTAAGTGTTGGGCTTAGGGTTAGGGTTTAGTGTTAGGGTTAGCATTAAGCATTAGCGTTAGGGTCAGGGTTAAATGCTTGAGTGCGCGTAATGGTTAGGGTCAGGGTTAAGGTTTACGGATAGGGTTAGTGTTAAGGGTTACGGGTAGGTTTAGGGTTCAGGGTTAGTGTTAGCATTAGGGCTTAAGGTTAGGATTAGGCGGTAGGTTAGATTTAGGGTTAGATCTAGGCGTTAGGGTAAGGGCTAGCGTTAGGGTTAAGAGATAGGGTTAGGTTTAATGCTTAGGATTAGGGTTAGGGTTTGGGGTTAAAGTAAGTGTTAGGGGTTAGGTTTAAGGATCCAAGGTTAGGGTTATTTTTAGCTGTCGTGTTAGGGTTAGGGATAAGGGATCCCATTAGCATTAAGGGTCCTCCTTCCTGTAGGGTTAAGGGTTAGGCTTAGAGTTAAAGGTTAAGGTTAGGGTCAGTGTTAAGATTTAGGGTGAGGGTTAACGGTTAGGGTAAAGGTTAAGCGTTAGGGTTAGGGATTAGTGATTAGGGTTTTTGGTTAGTGTTAGGGTTAGCGGTTAGGAGTTAGTGTTTTATGAAGGGGTATGGTTAGAATTAGGATTGGGGTTAGAGTTAGGGTGAGGTATAGGGGTTAGGTTTAGGGGTTAGTTTTAGGGTAAAAGGATAGGATTAGGGTTACGGGTTGGGCTTAGGTTTAGGGTTAAAGTTTACTGCTAGGGTTAGGGATAGGGTTCAGGCTTAGCTTTAGGTGTTCTGGTTAGGGTTAGGTGTTAGGTTAGTGTCAGGGTTAGGTCTAGTCGTGAGGGTAAGGTTTAGGGTTAGCTTTAAGAGCTAGGGTTAGGTTTAATGGTTAGGATTAGGATTAGGGTTAAGGGTTAGGGTAAGGCTTAGGGGTTAGGGTGAAGGGTTAGGGTCAAGGGTTAGGGTTTTTGTTAGGCATAGCGTTGGGCTTAGAAGTAAGGGTTACTGTCAGTGTTAGGGTTGTAGGTAGGGTTACGGTTAGGGTTAGCGGTTCAGAATTAGGGTTAGGGATTAGGTGTCACAGTGATGACTAGGAGATAGGGTTAGAATTATGGGATAGGGGTTGTTCTCAGGAAATGGGTTATGCATTAACGTTAGGATAAGAGGTTAAAGTTAGGCGCACGGTGAGGTTTACGTGTTAAGGGGAGAAATAGGAACAGGGTTGGGTGTTATGTTCAGGGTTAGGGTTATCTGTTAAAGGTATTGTTTATGCTTAGCGCACGGGCCCTGTCTGCATTAGGCGGGCGGAGGGAGTTTAGGGGGCTGTGATAGTACCCGGGATCCCACTCTATCATACTCTGGGTATGGGCCCGTGGGTTTCATGCAGGACACAGTGGTAGAGCCTCCTTTCACGCATGGCATGGGAGGATTGCAGGCTTTCTAAACTCTAAGAAAGCAAGAAGTCTGAGAATTAGATTTAGGGTTAGGATTCTGGTTAGGGTTAAGGATGAAGTTTAGTGTTAGGGTGAGGGCTTAGGGTTAGGGATTAGGGTTAGGGTTAAAGGTTACTCTTAGGTTTAACGGTTACACTTTCGTTTAGGGTTGAGGTTTACGGTTAGGGTTAAGATGAGGGGTTAGGGTTTGGTACAGGGTTAGGGTTAAGAGTTAGGTTTAGGGTTGAAGATTAGGATTAGGGTTAGGATTAAAGGTTAGCGTGAGAGTTAACGCTTAGTGTTAAGGTTAAGAGTTAGGGTTTAGGGTTAGGGTTAGGGTTAGGGTTAGTTTTAGGGTTAGAGTTATGTGCTATGGTTTGTGTTAGAGGTTAGGGTTAGGTTTACTGGTCACGGTTAGGGTTACGTTTAGGTGGTAGCATTAGGGTTAGGGTTAGGGTTAAGGGATAGGATTAGGGATAAGTGTTGGGCTTAGGGTTAGGCTTTAGTGTTAGGGTTATCATTAAGGATTAGGGGTAGGGTCAGGGTTAAATGCTTGGGTGCGGGTAATGGTTAGGGTCAGGGTTAAGGTTCACGGATAGGGTTAGTGTTAAGGGCTACGGGTACGTTTAGGGTTCAGGGTTAGAGTTAGCATTAGGGCTTAAGGTTAGGATTAGGCGGTAGGTTAGATTTAGGGTTAGATCTAGGCGTTAGGGTAAGGGCTAGCGTTAGGGTTAAGAGATAGGGTTAGGTTTAATGCTTAGGATTAGGTTTAGGGTTTGTGGTTAAAGTAAGTATTAGGGGTTAGGTTTAAGGATCAAAGCTTAGGGTTATTTTTAGCTGTAGTGTTAGGGTTAGGGATAAGGGATCCCATTAGCATTAAGGGTCTTCCTTACTGTAGGGTTAAGGGTTAGGCTTAGAGTTAAAGGTTAAGGTTAGGGTCAGTGTTAAGATTTAGGGTGAGGGTTAACGGTTAGGGTAAAGGTTAAGCGTTAGGGTTAGGGATTAGTGATTAGGGTTTTTGGTTAGTGTTAGGGTTAGAGGTTAGGAGTTAGTGTTTTATGAAGGGGTATGGTTAGAATTAGGATTGGGGTTAGAGTTAGGGTGAGGTATAGGGGTTAGGTTTAGGGGTTAGTTTTAGGGTAAAAGGATAGGATTAGGGTTACGGGATGGGCTTAGGTTTAGGGTTAAAGTTTACTGCTAGGGTTAGGGATAGGGTTCAGGGTTAGCTTTAGGGGTTCTGGTTAGGGTTAGGTGTTAGGTTAGTGTCAGGGTTAGGTGTAGTCGTGAGGGTAAGGTTTAGGCTTAGCTTTAAGAGCTAGGGTTAGGTTTAATGGTTAGGATTAGGATTAGGGTTAAGGGTTAGGGTAAAGCTTAGGGGTTAGGGTGAAGGGATAGGGTCAAGGGTTAGGGTTTTTGTTAGGCATAGCGTTGGGGTTAGAAGTAAGGGTTACTGTCAGTGTTAGGGTTGTAGGTAGGGTTACGGTTAGGGTTAGCGGTTTAGAATTAGGGTTAGGGATTAGGTGTCACAGTGATGACTAGGAGATAGGGTTAGAATTATGGGATAGGGGTTGTTCTCAGGAAATGGGTTATGCATTAACGTTAGGATAAGAGGTTAAAGTTAGGCGCACGGTGAGGTTTACGTGTTAAGGGGAGAAATAGGAACAGGGTTGGGTGTTATGTTCAGGGTTAGGGTTATCTGTTAAAGGTATTGTTTATGCTTAGCGCACGGGCCCTGTCTGCATTAGGCGGGCGGGGGGAGTTTAGCGGGCTGGGATTGTACCCGGGAAACCAGTCTATCATACCCTGGGTATGGGCCCGTGGGTTTCATGCAGGACACAGTGGTAGAGCCTCCTTTCACGCATGGCATGGGAGGATTGCAGACTTTCTAAACTCTAAGAAAGCAAGAAGTCTGAGAATTAGATTTAGGGGTAGGATTATGCTTAGGGTAAAGGATGAAGTTTAGTGTTAGGGTGAGGGCTTAGGGTTAGGGATTAGGGTTAGGGTTAAAGGTTAGTCTTAGGTTTAACTGTTACACTTTGGTTTAGGGTTGAGGTTTACGGTTAGGGTTTAAATGAGCTGTTAGTGTTTGGTACAGGGTTAGGGTTAAGTGTTAGGTTTAGGGTTGAAGATTAGGATTAGGGTTAGGATTAAAGGTTAGCGTGAGAGTTAACGCTTGGGGTTAAGGTTGAGAGTTAGGGTTTAGGGTTAGGGTTAGGGTTAGGGTTAGTTTTAGGGTTAGAGTTATGTGCTATGGTTTGTGTTAGAGGTTAGGGTTAGGTTTACTGGTCACGGTTAGGGTTACGTTTATGGGGTAGCATTAGGGTTAAGGTTAAGGTTAAGGGATAGGATTAGGGATAAGTGTTGGGCTTAGAGTTAGGGTTTAGTGTTAGGGTTAGCATTAAGGATTATGGTTAGGGTCAGGGTTAAAATCTTGGGTGCGGGTAATGTTTAGGGTCAGGGTTAAGGTTCACGGATAGGGTTAGTGTTAAGGGTTACGGGTAGGTTTAGGGTTCAGGGTTAGGGTTAGGGTTAGGGTTAGAGGTTAGGGTTAGGGTCAGGGTCAGGGTCAGGGGTAAGGGGTTAGGGTTAGGGTTAGGGGTTAGGGTTAGGGTTAGGGGTTAGGGTTAGGGTTAGGGTTAGGGGGTTAGGGTTATGGTTGGGGTTGGGGTTAGGGTTAGGGTTAGGGGTTAGGTTTAGGGGTTAGGGTTAGGGTTAGGGTTCAGGTTCGGGTTAGGGTTAGGGTTAGGGTTGGGTTAGGGTTAGGGTTAGGATAGGGGTAGGGGTAGGGGTAGGGTTAGGGGTTAGGGTTAGGATTAGGGGTTAGGCTCAGGGTCAGTGTCAGGGTCAGGGTTAGTGGTTAGGTTTAGGGGTAGGGTTGGGGTTGGGGTCGGGGTTAGGGTTAGGGTTAGGGTTAGGGGTTAG